>NC_083355.1:28979166-29282500 GCF_030254825.1 Meriones unguiculatus | reverse complement strand
TAATGCTTCTGAAAAACAACTAACTTTCTCTATACAATTGCAACACACAGTTTTTAACAGCAAGCAGGGATTGTTTTTGTTCACCCAGAAAACCCCCAGTATTCAAAGAGCAGTTGAGTGTCCTACAGTTGGACTTAATTATGACACTACCTTCAGAGTTAGGAAAGATGAAAAAGCTAGGTGCTCCTGCTGTGTCACAGCATTGCCTTATCTATTATCACCTTCCAGGACACTCACAATTTCAGATTGTCACTTGGGCTGGTGACTGACCAGGCATACATTGGATGCTTCTACACTCTATTCCAAAATTATACTAGAATTCCCCCTAAATATTTATTGGCACTTATTAACTTATTACAAAAGGTCAGGTAGATAGAAGTAAGGCCCAGGGCAAGGCCTAGCACCTACGCTTGTTTGGTAGCTCAGAATTTCTCAATGGATGGCACTGAGGGATTTTGATGAAGCCTTCAGTACATTAGCATGATTTATTGGAATACTGGCTGTAAGTGATTAACTCCATCCCCAGTTTCTCCACTTCTCCAGAGGCTTGAGGGTGGAGCAACAATCCTCCACTCTATAACCATCTGGCTCGTTTCCTTGGCAACCAACTTTGCAGCTTTCAGGGCTTCACAAAAGTTACATCCTTAGCACAAACTCAACTAGGACCTGAAAGACCTTCTTATGAGAAACAAAACAAAACAAAAAAAATGCTGTGTCCTATTTATCACTTCAGAAAGTGTAAGGGTTTTAAAGGTTCTGATCAAGAACTAGGGAGTAAGAACAATATTTATTATATTATAGTACAGTATGCATTCTAGCTTTTAACTTTTTACTGCCCTAGAATGCATCTTAATAAAGACACACTGTCAACACTTCCCCAAGATAGAGTCATGCTCTACCGTGTCATGGGATTTCTCCACTAGACTGACACCAAGTAGATAAATGATTGTGTTATATTATGTGAAAACCCATCTGTCTAAAGGCAAGCTGACCCAATAACAAGCCTGAGCATGCCCTCTCACAAATTGTCATCAATTGTCCTCTCTTTTCTGCTCTTCAGAAGGAAAAATTTCAGGTGGACATCAAATGATGTTGGTTGGGATTATCTTCATTGTAAGTGTCCTCTAAATATTTCAGCACTGCTCAGCTGGCAGACCGTGATAATTTCTTTAGAAGAAATGAGAAAAACTTTAGTGGGGAAACACGTTTAAATTGTCCTTCAAGTCACAAGTCTATCCAACACTCTAATCCTTGTTCTCTCTCTCTCTTTTTTTTTCCAGGATATTGCCTATGCTTTATAAGTAGTAGTGAAGATATTCTGTCTCTTAAAAGACACATTTTTAAGTCTTGGAATCAATGTGTTCTCTTTAAATCTATTTTATGTACTCATACACATGTAAGTCTTTCTCTTCCTCCCTCTCTCCCTCTCTCTCTCCCTCTCCCTCTCTCTCTCTCTCTCTCTGTATGTACAAATGTGCATGCCACAGTGTTCACATGGAAGCGGGAGCCTGTTATTCTCCTCCACCTAGTTTTCAGGCTTGGTGTCAAGTGCCTTTACCTGCTGTCCAACTTACTAAATTCCATAAACAGATTTATTGAAATATGCATGTATTGTAGGAGTGGGATTTGTTAAAAGTCACAGATTGAACACACTTAGGTAGCCAGCATCCATGTTAATAAAGAAAATGTTGCTGGCACCATGAAACAGCCTTGCATGCCCTCAGAGTAATTATTTGTCTCTGTTGAAGGAACTCCTTTACTGATTGTTCAAAAAGAGAACCCATGCCCAAATGAAAATGTTGTCCAGAACACATCCTCCAAGGGGAGAAAAGCATGGGTTACTCTATAACAGAACAACAGAGATAGCACAGCCAAAGTCAGCCTGTAAAGCAAGCTGGTGTCCAGCACTGAACTGACCAATCAGATCTACCATCACTTACAGTCTTGTGCATACTAGCTTACTCTAACTGAGGAACAGCTCCTCCAATGGAGAAGCCACGGTCCATCATGTTATATACATTTTTGTTTGGTAATGTTCTTTAGGCTTGCACTGGGGACAGTTTCCTATTGATCTGTCGACAGACTTTTCCTGGTCATGCCTGCTAAGAGACTTGTCTCTTTTCTATTCTGATCTAAAGACATACTCTTTCACCTACCTAAGGGTCCCCTTCCATAGCACAGATGAGAGGAAACATATGATGTTATTCTTTCTCATTGTGGGTAACCTCACTCAGAATGATTGTTTTCAGCATAATGAACATGGGTGAGCAAGTATATCAAGAACTAATGTGGAGTCCTTTGGGTATATATCTATTATCCAGCTATAACACTGCTGGACACCCAAAGGACTCCACATTATACTTTCAATATTCTCGTTCACTCATGTTCATTGTTGCTCCATTCACAACAGCCTAGGGATGGGAGCAACCTAGATTTCCACTAGTTGAAGAGTGAATAATGAAAACGTTGTATATTTACACATCTGTTAATGAAAATAATTATGACATTCACAGGTACATGGATGGTGCTAAAAACAATCATTCTGAGTGAGGTAACCCACAACAAGAAAGACAAACATCACACATTTTCTCTCATCTGTGGCGATCAGTGTCGAATTTTCAGTGTGTTCAGTTTGTAATACTCATGAAGGTCAGCAAATTACTAGGGGTCCATGGAAGGAGAAGAAATAGAATGTACTGGTATAAAGGGTTAACAGGAATAGCAAAACAGGAAGAGGTTAAAGGTTAAGCTGAGGTCAGTAGATTATAAGGCAGAAGGGGGAATAGGGAGAGGGATAAGTAACAATAAAGACCCTTCTGACAAAGACATGAGAACTGACTACTGTAGAAGCTTCATGTGTAATATGTGTGCAAAACAAACACCACACACACACACACACACACAGCAAAGAGTTACAGTTAAGTTTCTGTAACAAGGCAGCAATTCTCTGACTAGACACTAGATAAATAAAAATCCCTGTGACAAATATGAGTGGCTTCTTTTAGAGTTGTTGGAAGGTGAGGTCCCATAGATTCCAATACAGTATAGCTTGTTATCTATTGTTGCTCTTTGTTACCCTCCAGAATCTGATAGTAAGGATCTATTGCTGAAGACACCCTCTACTTGAGTCATAGAACATGGCAAAATCAAGCTGGTAATGTCTTGGGAGATTTACCCTTAATGGCTAGCCTTCCTAGTGATAGGTGATGCTATGCAAGTACCTAGAGGCTACAAGGAATAATTATTCATTCCTAGCAATGAGCTTCGGTAGCACATTAATGACTAGCTTGGAAAGACATGACCACTTGTGGCGTATTGACACAGACATTTCAGGAGTCACCAAGTACTGTTTGATTGGGTATAGCTGCAGCTCCACAGGATGAAAATTCTACCTGGTACCACTGTCAGGCTATGAACCTATGGCTAAACAAGTCATATGTGAATCTACTATGCTGCTAAATGGACATGGCATTAAACTGTCTCCTAATGACTTATAGAAATACCTATAGATTAATGCATCTTTCATCCCTTACCTGGGAAACTTCTACTCAGAATGGACAGTAATGAAAGCAATAACCCACATCTGGCCAAGGTACAGAGACCAGGAGACTGCAGAATGATCAACTCTGAAATAAAAATTCATACCACAATCACTCTTTCAACTTCAGGATCATTGGGGAGGAGGGAACAGAAAGAGAATGAGATCCTGAGCTGTGTGACCACAAGGAAACATCTTCTGGACACAAAAGAAGAGTTGCACGTATGGGACCAGTGGTTGTTATAAGAAAGCTCACGCCAGATAAAATCCCAAAAAAGAGGGAAGAGTTGGGCCCAAATTCCTCCCCGGGTCGTGGAAATACTGGCAGTTATTGGCTGCTTTGAAACAGTAGCACCTAATAAGTCAATCACTCTCTGTTGGAGGGCCACATCTCCATGAATGTTTGGGCAGAACAAATTGCTCCTGAAGGATTTAAACAGAAGTGACACAAAAGTGGGCATCCAGAGTAGGATCCAGGGGAAAGGTGTATGTTTCCAGGACATATTGTGTAAAACTCTTTAAAAAAGTAATATCTTGGTGAGGGGTTTGTGATAGGTTCTCCCTGCACAGCTCTTGCTGTCTTAGAACTTGATATATGACCGGCTGACCTTGAACTAAGAGATCCTCTTGTCTCTGCGTTCAAAGTAAGGAATGCTGGGTTTAAAGTTGTGCAACAACAGGCCTGGAATTAAAGGATTAGTTCTTTTAAAAATAACATATACATACTTATATACACATAAAATTATAATGAAAGAGTAAGAGATGAGTTTGAGAAAGTGGGAGGGACGTGGTAGGAATTAGGGAGAGGAAAAGAAGTGAGAAAATGATATACAGTATTCGTATACGAAATTCTCAAAAATTATAAAATCATTTAAAGCTTAGAAAATTTAATGATTGAACAAATGTCCTTGTTGTGTACTTGAGC
Organism: Meriones unguiculatus; assembly: GCF_030254825.1. Taxonomy (NCBI): domain Eukaryota; kingdom Metazoa; phylum Chordata; class Mammalia; order Rodentia; family Muridae; genus Meriones; species Meriones unguiculatus. Next base: position 29,278,037 of record NC_083355.1, on the reverse strand, counting down.
TTCTTTTGGATATATGCCTAGGAGTGGTATACTGGATCTTGAGGGAGCACTATTCTTAATTGTATGAGAAAGCGCCAGATTGATTTCCAAAGTGATTGTACAAGTTTGCATTCCCACCAGCAATGGAGGAGGGTTCCCAGTTCTCCACAACCTCTCCAGTGTTGCGAGCTGCGTGATCGTCTCGCCAGCAAGAACGCACACGGACAACAGGATCCTTTGCAACAGGCTTTATTACAGTCAAGTGAAGAAAGGAGGAGAGACTGAGCCCCAAAGTGGCGCTGTTTATATAAGCCCTGGTCGCACCTAGGTGACGTGAAGTGACGTGTCATACCCTGATTGGCTGCTCACTCATCACCCCGTCTGATGGCCCGGGCTCTGGGCAGTAGCTTGGCGCGCTTTCGCAACTCGCACATGCGCTCTAGAGGTTCTTCACAGTTCTGAGGGCGGGTGTCAGCGCCATTAGATGGCGTCTGAGTCTCAGCTCTCCACACTCCAGTGTGTGTTGTCACTTGAGTTTTTTTTAATTTTATTAATTACACTTTATTCATTTTGTATCCCCCCATAAGCCCCTCCCTCCTCCCCTCCCAATCCCACCCTCCCTCCCCTTAGTGCATGCATGCCACTCCCCAAGTCCACTGATAGGGGAGGTTCTCCTCTCCTTTCTGATCTTAGTCTATCAGTTCACATCAAAAGTGGCTGCATTGTCCTCTACTGTGGCCTGGTAAGGCTGCTCCCCCCTCAGGTGGAGGTGATCAAAGAGCAGGCCAATCAGATTATGTCAGAGGCAGTCCCTCTTCCCATTACTATGTAACCCAATTGGACACTGAACTGCCATAGGCTACATCTGTGCAGAGGTTCGCTTGAGTTTTTAACCTTTGCCATTCTGATAGGTGTAAAGAGAAATCTCAGAGTCATTTTGATTTGCATGTCTCTGATGGCTAAGGACATTGAGCATCTCTTTAGATGTTTCTCTGCCATTCTATATTCCTACACAGAGAATTCTCTATTTAGCTCCATACCCCATTTTTTAAATTGGATTGCTTGACTTGTTGCTTTTTAATTTCTTTAGATCTTTATATATTCTGGATATCAGCCCTCTACCAGATATAGGGCTGGTGAAGATCCTTTTCCAGTCTGTAGGCTGTCGTTTTGTTCTGATGACAATGTCTTTTGCTTTACAGAAGCTTTTCAATTTCATGAGGTACCATTTATCAGTTGCTGCTCTAAGAGCTGGTGCTGTTTGTAGCAGCTTTATTTGTAATAGCCAGAACATAGAAACAACCCAGATGTCCATCAATGGAGGAATGAATACAGAAATTGTAGTTCTTTTACACAATAGAATACTATTCAGCAGTTAAAAACAAGGAAATCATGAAATCTGCAGGCAAATGGTGGGATCTAGAAAAGATCATCCTGAGTGAGGTATCCCAGGAGCAGAAAGACACACATGGTATATACTCACTTATATGATCCTATAAGATAGGATAAACATACTAAAATATGTACACCTAAAGAAGATAAAGAAGAAAGAAGACCCGGAGTAAGATGATCAGTCCTCACTGATCAAGACAAATGAGATGGACATGGAAAGTAGGAGAAGACAAGAAACAGGATAGGAGCCTACCGCAGAGGGCCACTGAAAGACTCTACCTAGCAGCGTATCAAAGCAAATACCTAGACTCATTACCAAAACTTCGGCAGAGTGCAGGGAATTACATGATAAAAGGAGGCACTAATATGACCAGGAGAGAACAGGAGCTCCACAAGGAACAAATATATCAGGGCACGGGGGTTCTCTATGAGACTGTTTCTCCAACCAAGGACCATGTATGGTATGGATATAACCTAGGACCCCTGCTCAGATGTAGCCATGGTAGCTTAGTATCCAAGTAAGTAGATTTCCTAGTAAGGGGAACAGGAACTTTTCCTGACATGAACTCAATGACTGGCTCCTTTACCTCCTCCTACCCCCCAACCCCAAGGGACGAACAACCTTGCTTGGCCACAGAGGAGGACATTGCAGCCAGACCTGAAGATACCTGATAAGCTAGGCTCAGATGGAAAGGGAGATCCTCCCCTAGCAGTGGACTTGGAAAGGGACAGGGAGGATATGAGAGAGGGAGGGTGGGATTGGGAGGGAATGAGGGAGGGGGCTACGGCAGGGATACAAAGTAAATAACCTGTGAGTAATGTTAAAAAAACTTAATGAAATATTTTAAATAAAATAATTTATTGGTGTTCGGTCACATCTGTTGTGTTCTCCACATGCCTGGTACATACTGAGATTACAAATTTAATAAAGAAAGAGAGTTCAGTCAAACTTAATGCTATCAGCATGCTTGCTTTTTATGGTTCAAGGAAGAAAGGAAGTATAAGAGGCAAAGAGGAAGAAAACTGTGATGCATAATCTGTTAACTACCTACTATATCCAAGGTCTCCAATGTGTGTTTTGCATGGGTCACTTCTTGTAAGAGTCAGAATTTCAGGGAGTGTCCTGTGATATCATGTCTTTTACAAACGTCGGATGTTACATCCATAAAGTCTTGCCAACATAACTATGGAAACATGAGGTGAACAAGGACAACACCAAAGCACATCATGCCAAAGTAGATGGAGAAACGCCATGAGGTCTCAGTCATACACCATGTACCATAAACAATGAAGCAAAGCTGTGAGAAGGAGCAGTGGTTTACCCCAGGGATGAGCACATTAATTGGTTGTCTAGTGCCAGATGGCCAGCTCTGAAAACATATGTACATACATCCATCCATCCATACATACAGATAATATCATATGGGGTGAATAGGATCTATTTAGGAATATGTCTGGCATATTTTATATGTATGAATGCAGTAACAAGTAATGAAAAAGGAACTAAGAAACTGAAGGAATGTAGGGGAGGGTATATGGGAAAGCACAGAGGGAGGAAAGGAAAGAGAAAAGTTTCAATTATATTAAAGTCTCAAAAATAAAAAGAATTAAAACATTACTATATGAATTGCTTAAAGCAAGAGGAAAATAGAGTGTAATGAATTCAGTTAACTCAAGAAATAAAACTTTATCTTATCCAAAAACAACTCACCTTTTCACCCAATGTCAGTACAAAATCTCTCCACAGACTGAGAACAAGTGAGCACATACACAGGGCCTCAATGATTTATCCATTTTGGAATGAGACAAATGACTGTGCATAATTTAATATTACAATACCAGGAATTATTTACACTGTGCATTTTTTCTGCCCTGACACTTCAACACTGATTTTGTGTGTGATACAACATATTTCGTGTGTCTGACTACTAGGAAAGGGGGGAAAAATTTCTTTATGTCAGAAACCTTGGTCACTTCTGTATGTTTAACCAAAATCATAGACACAAGGTCAGTAATATTTGTTGGTAGAATAATTAAAGGCATCATTTCTTTCAGCTCTGTAGCTGTTGAAAAACAACTGATTTGTGTCTGACCAAGCCATTCATTTAGGAATAGATGTGAAATACAGAATTATTCATCTGTAAATACAGAGACTCTTTTGGAATCATCAGTTCACATATCTAATGAAAAGCATTATGTAGATAATTCTAAGATTTGGCTTTCCTGATTACAAACATGTCTTTAAAGACTGGAATTAGTTCATTTTTTCCCCATCTATTTCTTGTTATTTTCTTTTCAGTTTTTTAAAATGAAAAATATCATGGAGAAAAATTCCAAAAAGGTAAAACAGAATCTGAAATTTCAGGGGAAGGTAAGGAGCAGCTGTGGCAACATTTTCAGAGGTAGTAGCCAAGGACATGCATTGAGAAGAGCCAAATTCTGTTCATAATTAAGGAAGCACTAGCCAAAGATCCCCAGTGAATATGTTTCCTAAGAAATTTTATTTTAAGGAAGTGGAGTGAATAAGGAATATACTCTAAGTAGGACAGACACGAACTTAGAAAATATCTCTGATACCAAAACAAAAACGACTTGGGTATTTGGCTGTCTGCTTCTCTCCTTTTGTGAATGAACTTTGACAAAGTGTGATGGGATCTCTGTAAACTCCCAAACTCTTCTTCTGAATATTTTTGGGAATCTGCAAGGGCCTCATAACTTCATTTACTGATAGGAATTATTGGCAACTACAGATAATGAACATTCTTGACTACCCATGTCTGGATATTCAGAAACAAATGAAAATAAGACCTTTTTTTTAAAAAATTTTTCATCAATTACACTTTATTCATTCTGCATCCCCCCATAAGCCCCTCCCTCCTCCCCTCCCAATCCCACTCTCCCTCCTCCCTCTGCTTGCATGCCACTCCCCAAGTCCACTAATAGGGGAGGTTCTCCTCTCCTTTCTGATCTTAGTCTGTCAGTTCACATAAAAAGTGGCTGCATTGTCCTCTACTATGGCCTGGTAAGGCTGCTCCCCCCCAGAGGGAGGTGATCAAAGAGCAGGCCAATCAGATTATGTCAGAAGCAGTCCCTCTTCACATTACTATGTAACCCAATTGGACTCTGAACTGCCCTGGGCTATATATCTGTGCAGGGGTTCTGGGTTATCTCCATGAATAGTCCTTGGTTGGAGTATGAGTCTCTGGGAAGACCCCTGTGTTCAAATTTTCTTGTTCTGTTGCTCTCTTTGTGGAGACCCTGTCCTATCCAGCTCTTACTATTTCCCAGTTCTTACCTAAAATTCCATTCACTCTGCCCAACAGTTGCCCATCAGGCTCACCGTCATCAAAACAAAGTGACCACCTACAGATTGGGAAAGAATCTTCACCAACCCTTTATCTGACAGAGGACTCATATCCAGTATATATAAAGAACCAAAGAAGCTGAAAAGCAGCAAACCAAGTAATCCACTTAAAAAATGGTGAACAGAGCTAAACAGAGAATTCTCTGTAGAGGAATACCGAATGGCAGAGAAGCACTTAAAGAAATGCTCAACCTCACTAGCCATTAGGGAAATGCAAATCAAAACAACCCTGAGATTTCACCTTACACCCATGAGAATGGCCAAGATCAAAAACTCAAGTGACAACACATGCTGGAGAGGTTGTGGAGAAAGGGGAACCCTTCTCCACTGCTGGTGGAAAATAAGACCTTTTTAGACAGAGTTTGATTTAATTTTTTTCTCCATGTTTTTATAAAGTATAAGACCAAATTCAGTGATGAGCTACCCACTCTACCTGGGTCATTTTCTCATGCCTGAATATGTCTCTTTTCTGTGTTCAAACATGTTGAACTGTAGGTCTACTTCATGATCAGGTGGTGCTAAATGTTATGGAGTTCTAATAGTCACTAAACAAAAATCTGACTAATTAGCTCACTGCTTCTAGTTCTAACTTCTAGATACTCAAGTACAAGGTTCGTTTCATTTCCTTCTCCACAAATAGACTCTTAAAGTTTTTTGTTTATTATTATTATTATTTATTACAATCTATTCACTTTGTATCCTCGCTGTAGCCCTCTCTCTTGTCTCCTTCTGCCCCCCCCACCCCAGAGACCTACCTCTTTTTTTTATGAGTTTTACTTGCATGGCTCTGCAGCACATGCATGCCTAGCCATGTGAAGGCCAGAAGATTGTGTTGGATCTCCTGGAACTTGAATCCATGTGTGTACTGAGAAGTCAAGTTGGGTGTTTTCAAGAGTCCTCTATACCAACTTTCCAAACAGAAGAGGAAGTGTTCTAGAAAGCAGATTGCTAAAGGTTAGTACATGAAGAGTATGGAAAGATAGTAGAATTCATAAAATGTGTCTGAGTTTCCTTATACTCTGTCCGGCATTGAACCAGATAGAGGGCGTACAGTATATTTTTGTTAATGAATATTTATTCCCCACATAAGAGGACAATAAACGCTTTCTAATTTGTTACAAAAGCTATACTATTACGTGTTAAAACCCCTTAATATACTGAATTGTTGATTATGGCCGTGAACTACGTGTAACAGGAGTTCATACTGTCGTCATATGGTCAGGGCTTCAAGTGATGAGATTCAGAAGATCTATATGTGGGACGTATCTGTATTTTTTGTAGTCATTTATTGCACATGAAAGTGTCACATCTCACCAGCTGGAAAGAGAAGTGTCTAAATGGTCGATGGTAAGTTTTTCTCCGCCACATGAAAGCATCTATTTAAATGCTTATTTATAGGTAACTTCATATGTTTCTGTAACTTTTTTTTCCTTTTAAACTGAGAGCTTTAATAAGTAGAATGCCATTTATAATATAGTTTACTCATTATTTGGAGATTTCCTACATGCATAAAATGCATTTTGATCACATTCACAGCCCATAATTATTCCTAATTCCTCACAGACCCATATTCTACCCTATCCCAAATTTGTGTTCTTTATATCTGCACAAGACAAGCCCTAGAGCTATTCCATCAACAGTTCGTCACAAATTGGAAAGGGCTTCTTTAGGACCCTGCTACTATAGGGGCTGTTGACGTATAATGGCTACAGGCAAGAGATAATCTATTTTAATGGAGCAGACATTAGCAGGCTGACCAATGTCCATGAATGGAACCACACCCTTGAGTATATGGATAGTGAAAACTAGACTGAGTAGGTATTAAAATATAGAAAAACTCTTTAGGAAGATTTATTAATCCCCCAACACATGGAACAATGCAAATTTTTCAAGGAAGTGGCTATAGCATATGAGCTTCATATGTCACAGTCCGGCTCTGCTGCCATCCAGCACATAGCTTAAGGTGTAACCCACGGTGAGGATTCATGGACATTAATATTCTAGGCCCTCCTGGTGTGAACTTTTCTGCAATTGAATGCATTGCCCAAAAAAGGCCACCAGAACAGTATCTTTCCTTCCTTCCTTCCTTCCTTCCTTCCTTCCTTCCTTCCTTCCTTCCTTCCTTCCTTCCTTCCTTCCTTCCTCATTCCTCCCCCACTCTCTCCCTTCTGTTCTTCTTTCCTTTCTTCCTTCCTTTGTTTTTTTTTTAAATAATTATTTATTCACTATACACAATCACAGGTTCTCCCAACTCTCCTGCCACTCCCATCCTCCCTCCTGCTTCTCTCATCCATCCTTCCCTTCTCCTCAGATAAAGGGAGGGAGCCTCCCCACTACCAACCCACACTAGCACATGAAGTTGTATCAAGACTGAGTGATTTTTCTTCCCCTGAGTCAGCCCTAATTGAAAAGTAGGATCAGACAGCAAAGCAGAGACAACCCCTTCTCCCCTTTCTGGCAGACCCGCATGTTTGCCTAGATACTCCTCTTCTACATATGTGTGAGCGGCCCAGGTCAAGTCCATGCTTGCTCCTTGGTTGGTACTCTGTAAGGGCCCCTGGGTCCAGGTTAGAGAATTAGAAGGAGCCAGGAAAATTGAGCAGATTGCTGGAGTTAGTTTGAGGGCAAACAAAGCAATTCCCAGCTGAGAGAGGATTAAATAAGTCAGCTGTGAGAGAAGTTCAAGCCAGAACAGCTGAGTTGAACCAGCCAACTATGAGTTCAGTAAGAATGAGAAAGAGTGACCTTGCTAAGCAGTAAGTCTCAGAGGCCTTGGCTAGATTGTACAGAGGCTGGAAGTTTCCAGGACTAGGCCTAGGTTAGCAGAAGGAGGCAACAATCCTCTCAGACAACAATTGAACCAGGAGAATAAAATAGCTTTTACTTTGTTGTACCAGTAAGCAGGGAAAACACAAACAAACAAACAAAAAATGGCTGAAAGATATCTCTATATAAAAGTCTATGCATCACATAGTGTCTCCATCCTTTGTCAATACCTCCAAATCTTGCTTTTCATATCTCTGGACGTTCCACTGATAAAACTGACAGTTGATTTTCTCTCCACTAGTACTTCGGCTTCATCCCTGGGTCAGAAACATAGGGGATTAAAGTCCATGTTTCCTTAACTCTCTTTGTTTTACTAAAATTTCAAATGTTAATATATGAACAAGTCTTTTTTTCCCTACTTTCTTTAGAACATAAGGCTGAGATAGCTTTGAATATGCAAAAATGTTTTAAACGATCAATTTTAGACAAGTTTGTAAAAACTCCTTGAGTTTTAAAGAAACCAACCATATTAATCATCTCTGCAGATTTTAAACAGACAGACAGTACTCAGAGTCTGATTAAAAATATTTTAACTACAGCACTTTTAATTTATACAATAATAAGGCAAGAGAAAAGCATAAGTAATCTTCCTATTCACAAAATACACAACCTTTTAAATGTGCTCAATGGTTAAATATATTAAAACTGTGAGGTCTGAAATATTCAGTGCTTGATAGTGGGTTTAGAGAGGGGAAAGAGTTCATTTGACAGATGAAATTTATGGTAATTTATATATTATTGACTTTATGAAAAATACTACTCAGTGTACACATGCAATAAAAAAAATCTGATACTTACTTTGCTGGAGAGCTTTCCTTCTTTAGGCTTGAACTTTGAACTTGCATGACTCAAAATTAAAGACTTTTCCTCAGTAAGGCATGCATGTCTACTTGAGTAATGTAAGTGAACCATCCCAGATTGAGTTTTAGAAGGTGGGTAAATTTAGCTAACAATAGCTCATCAAAGTAAACTGGAGGCTGTACTCTGGAACGAGAGCTGAGCCCTAGCTCTACTGTGTGTTTACTGCTTTAATGACATGATTGAGAGTGTTCCTGGTCATGAGTAACAACCACATCTGAGCAAAAGCTCTGCCAGTAACTGGAAGATAACTTCAGTGCATTCAACTTGCTTGAATCATCAGGTACTAAAGCATCTGCAGCACAGGATAATTAAAAATATTAAGTTCAACATTTTTCTCTTTTGCTACTTGCAGAAATGTTAGGTATTATTAGAGTAACACTTGAGAAACTGAAGAAGGTGAGATGTTCAATATACATCCAGATTTAAAAATTCTCTCACACTCATTGAACAAATATTAGGGAACAGCCAATTCTAAATCCTATATATTTGATAGCATATTTAATGGATTTGGTTAATACTATATATGAACCTGCAGTAGCAAACCATTTTTCTTTTAGGTAAATTATTCTTAACATAAGATCTATGACACTTCAGGAATTCAGGGATAGTTCTCCAAAAAAAAAAAAAAAATGTACTCCATGAAATGAATGCAAGTTGAAATTTACACGTAAAACAACCAAATGGTTAAAGACTTGCAAAGCCCAAGAAATCAACATGCCATTAACACTTAGTATCATTTTTATGAGAAACCACAGAAAGAACCTGAATGAATTTCACTGAATGATTAACTCCTGAACATTATAGTTTTTAACACCCAACATATTCCAGCTCACACTTGAACATGTTTCTTTAATTGTAAATAGGTTTGGATTCGTCACATTTTTATTTCTTGTATTTACTTCCAGTGTCTGTTTACACTGGGGAATGAAGGTATATTATTGTGAGAAAAACAGAAATGAAAAGCGCAATTTCCTTGTATTTGCATTACGAATGTAAAATTTTATGAAATAATACAATAGGTAAATTCAATTTGGTTTGCTGGATGCAATTCCTCATCTGAATGCAGTCTAGGAGATAATTGAGGGTTCTCTGGCCTAGGAAACATTTTGTCTACTTGTGTTGGCATAGCATACATTTCTCTTTGCTCACTGCCTATTATTTTAATAAATGTAATATAATTTAAAATTTTTAAGTTGGCATCTCCTTTTGTCTTTCCAATACCACCATGAAGGTTGCGAAGTTCATAACTGTAATTGCAAAGCATTTTTTTGACATCTCAGTGGCTGTTTACAATCAAAGTACATGTCTGAGAAGTAATGTGGAGGAACTGAAATGAACACCTGTGCAGGTGCAGAATTCATTGCTCTAGTTCGACATTACAACATTTCAGTTTGTCTCTGAAATGCATTAAGTCATATTCAAGATGTTCTAGAAGTTTATTCACTCCAAGAAGACTTTTGAAAGGTTTTATTTTTGTTGATAAAATGGTGGATCTTTGTCAATTTTATTGGCTTTTTCCAATCAGCATTTTGTTTGATTTGTTAAGATTTCTGTAAGAATTAGGCTGCTTGCAAATCTAAACTTGAAACAGAAGGAAAAGTACCTGCCGTGCATCAAATACAAACCATACCGTTTTATTTCTTAGGTGAGATGCCACCAAACAAAAGATCTACCTGCAATCCTCTTCTTGTTGTTTTGATGTTACAGTGGAGAAATCAATCATTTCTTTGTCAACTTAGACTTTTGTGAGAAAAATATCTCATTTGATCTCTTCTGGAAAAGATGAATTTTTTGCTATTCAAATAAAAAAAAAAAGGTCAATTAGAAACTTCCTGGAATATACTTTCCAACACAAAGGAATCAATTTTTTTCAAATGTAAAACGCCACTAGAAACATTCATTATATGGTATGGTTATTCAGCCACTGATCTTTGTGTAGAAAATGTCCCTCCTGAGGAGATGAAGGGGCAGGTTGATAAGACTCAGGAAGTAAACTACTTATGAATCTTAAGAAGTTCCTCGAACTAAAAAGATTCACAGGTTCCTCCACAGGGTTGTTGAAGCAGTAACAAATTCCAGATAGGGAACAATCTGGCCTGTCAAACTTCTTGCAAGTCTTTCAGCTATCTCCAGGGATGTTGCTTTCAGGAGTTGTAACCTGTTCTTGGGTAGGAATGGCTCTTGGTGATGTAGCTGCCTTTGCAGAGAGTTCTTGTTCCTTCAAGAGCCTCTCATTCAGAATGGCAAACAGGATAGACACCAAAAGCAGTGAACAAAAAGGAACAGGATGGAAGCTTGCTATAGAGGGTCCTCTGCATGATAACCATAGTGACTTCATTGGTTAGTCAAATCGGATTTTTTAGAAACCATTACACTGAATTATCATTGCTTGTCTATCTGGAATGAGTAGAACTTGGTTCAAGTGTTCCCCCAAAAAGTCTCACACAACTCTAATACCAGACTTCTGTAGTATCCTCATGAAAAATCCTACTCAAAGACAGTTCTGAAGCAGAATGACAACAATAGAACAATGTAAGGACACCCAGGACAAAGTGTTCACTTTGTTTGACTTGTGGGAACTTGATCTGTGTAGTCCTTCTGAAGCAGAATATTCAATCTGTAGGTCATGGCTATCTACCCTAAGGATATTCATGTGGTGATTTTAATTTTCCCTCCTGAAGCACAGCAGTGGACAAATAACATTCAAGAAAAAGGTGTAATTCAGTGTGTATTTCAGTCTGTCATTCAAGACTGTGAGCTCAAAAAGAGCTTCAGAAAACTGGCCAGTAGTATGATGAGTGATCCTTATGCAATGCCATTGTAACTGCAGGGAGAGCAACAGAAGGAGGGCCCCTTGGGAAGTCAGTCGCTTTCATTTATACGGAACTAGAAAAACCCATTGGGCAGGGAGACTAATAACCATAAAACAAATGTTATTTTTCTTGTCTTCCCTTGGAGACCTGAAATTCAATTTCTAGAGAAAATTAGGGTTTACACTACAATTAGAAATGAGGCTCAAGATACTCTCCCAGCTATGACAGAATAAGGGTTTAAATGAACCCTGCCTGCTCAAACAATTAGAAATTTGATCAATATTCATGAAAAAAGTTTTGCTGGCACAATAGTATCAATATCAAAACTTAGGTGCCCTAGAAAGGGACATAAAGAAGGTACTCTTTTTGACTTCACTAACTCACTGCCTGAAATTCTCCAGTGCATAATGAGGCTATTGGTTTTGGGTATGTCAACTTTCAGACTCTGTGGGTGTTTCTGGGAAATGGGACTTTCTGTGCAAAGAGTCAAAGTCAGAAAATTAGAGAGAGAAACATGCACACACATATACACACTGAGAGAGAGAGAGAGAGAGAGAGAGAGAGAGAGAGAGAGAGAGATTGAGAGAGAGAGAGAGACTGGGAGACTGAGAAAGAGATTTGAAGACCCCAACAAGGTATCACTTGAATTTTTGTCTGAGTACCAAGGTTATCTTGGAAGTTGTCCAGGTATAGAAATACTTTTGTTCTCATCACCCATAGTGCAAATATCTTATTACTGAATCTCCCAAAGACACTGTTTAGTCATGGGTTAGATTTGCCATAGAGAGGGAGTTCCTCTTGAACTATTCCTGCAGAGTTGAAAACATGCTTCAGAATAAACTGATAAATTTGATGTAACTACTTCTCATAACTTAAAAAAAGAACAAAGTGCCCACTAATTACAAAACCCACAATACTTGCTTTTCATAAGAATTTAGATATTTCAAAAGGCAAAAGATATGACCCATAAGCAGAGAACAATAGAAACGGAAGCCAAAAAAAGTACCCTACGCAAAGAGTAGAACAAACAAGCAGAAAAATTGGTATAGCAGCCAAACCAGTCACCCGGTTCTACTGGGTCTTGACCAAGTCTAGCAAGATGGATTCCCAGACCATCATTATGAAGTGCAAGCTAAAGCATCATCAACACCGATCAGAGGGATGATCCTCAGGGCAGAGCAAGAAAGCTGACAAAACTGAATTTCTGAACTTCTCTTCACTGCCACACAACCAGAAAATCACCTCCTTCTTCCACTTTTAGGGAAGAATGGGAACTTGAAGGCCACCTGGGAGACTTATTGCTGAGAATGCACAGTCTCTGAGTCCTGTAGGTATCACCGTGCCTACAACTGCTTAAGAAGCCCCTTTCCTTTGGTTCTTAAATGCCTTTCAATGTTCAACTCTTATTGCAAAGAATGTATGAAAGTACTACAGAAAGAAACTGACAAAACATGAGCTATAAATGCCCAAGGACAAAACCAAATATTCATTTTAATTAACACTAGAAAAGCATTTGACCAAATCAAATATACCTTCATGATTAAAAAAAAAATGTTCCAGAGACTTTAGGAATAGATGGTCCATAGCTCATAATAATGACCAAATAAAGAATCGTGAAGCTAAGACTACAGTACACATATAGAAGGTGAAAGCATTTTCTTTAAAATAAAGAATGTGAAAAGGATTATCTCCTCTCATATTTGATAAAGTACTTGACGTCTTAGCTGTAGCAATTAGATAAGAGAAAGAAATAGAACATATATCAATAAAAAGAATAATCAAACTTTCCCTATTTGTGTAAGACATAATTCTTTACTTAAAAGTCCTACTGAGTCAAATGAAAACTATTTGACCTAATAAAAAAAGAATTATGAAAATATCACCCTGAATGTGTAACCTAGACCCAGAAAGACACACATGGTATGTACTCACTTATAAGCACATTTTAACCATGTAGTGCAGAATAACCCTCATACAATTCACAGACCCAAAGAAGATATGTAACAAAGAGGACCCAAGGGAGGATGCTTAAATATCACTCAGAAGGGATAACAGAATAGACAGCAGACATGGTTGAAGAGTGGGAGCAGGGTAGAAGAGGGAGCCAGGAGAGTTCAGATCAAAGCTGGGGAAGGCAGAAACAGGAAGACAGAGAGCTTGCAGAGAGAAGCGAAACCGCGAGGGAGAGCATCTCTGGAACAAGCTGGAAGCCTGTAACAGGTAAGTTCCTAGGAGGATATGTGGGTAACTCCAGCTGAAAGTCTTAGTAGCAGGGGGTCATGGCGACTGAACAGGACACCCTGTAAATAGACAGTACTCCTAGTGGAGGGAGGGGATCACCAACCCACCTACAAAAACTTTGACTCCAAATTTACCCTGCTTATAAGATCTATAGGGATAAAAATAGAGCAGAGATTGAGGGGATGTCTATCCAATTACTGGCCCAACCTGAGACTCACCCCATTGGAGAGAGCCAACACCTGACACCATTAATGATACTCTGCTATGCTTGCAGAAGGGAGCCTAGTATAGCTGTCCTCTGAGAGGTTCCATCAAGCACGGTTGGAAATAGATGCTGAGACTCACAGCCCAACACTAGTTAGAGTGCAGGGAGTCTTTTGCAAGAGTGGGGGAAGGTTGGAAGTATCTGGAGGGAATAGGAGCTCCACAGGAATGCCAAAAGAGTCAACTAACCAGAGCCCACTGGGGCTTGCAGAGACTGAAGGACTAGCTAAGGACCATACATAGACTGGACCTAGGACCCCTACACAGATTTAGCCGATGGGCAGTTTGGTCTTCATGTGGGATCCCTAGTAAATGGAGTAGGTCCTGTCTTTGACATGAACTCTGTTGCCTGCTTTCAATCACTTTCCCCTGGCAGGGCTTCTTCACCAGGCCACAGGGGAAAGAGAATGTCCTCAAGTACTGATAAGACTTGATATGCTGGTATGGGTTGGGAGGGCTTTGCTTAATAGTAAGGGTTAGGGGAAGTGGGAAGAGGGAGAGAAGGTAGGCCCAGGAGGAGAGGAGGGAGGAGGCTATGATAAAGATGTAAAATGAATAATCAAACAAACAGGAAAGTTGCAGAACGGTATATATATACATACATACAAATGTATGTATAATATATAACCCTCAATTTATAATCCGTTTAGTCTTAGAAAAATAAGCAAAAAGCATTCTATTCAAAAAAATCTTAAAGTATAAAGTATTTAGAATTACATCTAACAAAAGAAACAAAAGATTTCTACAGTGAAAACTTCAAGGTATTGTAAAATGAAATAACAGAAGATATTAGACTATAGAAATACAATTCATGTTCCTTGATTAGCATGATTAATATTGTGAAATGGCAAACCAAAATTAACATTTAGATTTACTACAATACCTATTGTATTAAATACCAATCAAAATTATATCATATTTCAAGGCTTAGAAAAAAATCAGCACAAGAATTCATATGAATCTAAAAAAAAAAAAAAGAAAAAAAAAACCCCATAGATAGTGAAAAAATTTCTATGGAGTATATACTAAAAAATGTAGGAGCCATTACAATACCCAACTTCAAATTATACTATAGAATGATATTGACAAAGACAGTCTGATATTGGCATAAAAATAGATAAGAAGATCAATGGAATAGAATAGATATCCTAGAAAAAATGAGGCAAGGCTTATTCTACTTAACTTTTGGTAAAAGAGGCCAAAATATGTACTGTACGAAAACAACCTACTCAGCAAACACTGCTGTCAGAACTGGATTTTCACTTGCAAAATAATTTAATTATATTTAAGTCTTTTTTTTTGTAACAAAAATCTATTCATAAAGGATCAAAAAACTTAAATAAAAAAGAAACTTCTATGGTTAGGGTTACTCCAAGGTACCTTATGTCATTTGTGGCTATTGTGAAGGGTGTTGTTTCCCTAATTTCTTTCTCAGCCCTTTTGTCTTTTGTATACAGGAGGGCTACTGATTTTTTTGAGTTAATTTTGTATCCGGCCACTTTGCTGAAGGTGTTTATCAGCTGTAGGAGTTCCCTGGTAGAGTTTTTGGGGTCACTCACGTATACTATCATATCATCTGCAAATAGTGATAATTTGACTTCTTCCTTTCCAATTTGTATCCCCTTGATCTCCTTCAACTGTCTTATTGCTCTAGCAAGGACTTCCAGAACTATGTTGAAGAGATATGGAGAGAGTGGGCAGCCTTGTCTTGTCCCTGATTTCAGTAGGATTGCTTTAAGTTTCTCTCCATTCAGTTTGATGTTGGTTATAGGTTTGCTATATATTGCCTTTACTATATTTAGATATGTGCCTTGTATCCCTGATCTCTCCAATACTTTAAACATGAATGGATGTTGGATTTTGTCAAATGCTTTTTCAGCATCTAGGGAGATTATCATGTGGTTGTTTTCTTTCAGTTTGTTAATATGGTGGATCACATTGATGGATTTCCATATACTGAACCACCCCTGCATACCTCGGATGAAGCCTACTTGGTCATGATGGATGATATCTTTGATGTGTTCTTGTATTCGGTTTGTGAGTATTTTGTTGAGTATTTTTGCATCAATGTTCATAAGGGAGATTGGCCTGAAGTTCTCTTTTTTTGTTGGGTCTTTGTGAGGTTTAGGTACCAAGGTGACACAGGGGTCTTTTCTGAGACTGATAATCCAACCAGGGACCATGCATGGATATAACCTAGAACCCCTGCACAAATGTAACCCATGGCAGCTCAGTATCCAGGTGGCTTCCTAGTAAGGGGAACAAGGATTTTCTCTGACATGAACTCAATGGCTGGCTCTTTGACCCCCACTCCGAGGGGAAACAGCCTTGACAGGTCACAAAAGAAGACAATGTAGCCAGTCCTGATGAGACCTGATAAGTTAGTATGAGATGGAAGGGGAGGAGGACCTCCCATATCAGTGGACTTGTAGAGGGGCATGGGAATGAAGGAGGTGGAAATGGGAGGATCTGAGGAAGGGGACTACAGCTGGGATACAAAGTGAATGAACTGTCATTAATATTAAAATAAAAATTTAATTAAAAAAAAGAAACTTCTAGGAGAAATCATAGGAAATATTCTTCAAGATATTGGAGTTTGAAGCAACTTTGAACAGAACACCTGTTGTTCAGAAAGGACTACATGAAAATTAAAAAAACAAACAACAGCAACAATAAAAAGCAACTTTATTGCAAAGGAAACACTCAGCAGGGCAAACAGACAGCATGCGGAATGGAAGAGTATTTTTATGAGCCACACTTCAGACAAGGGGCTAGCACCCAGAATCTACAACAAATTGTACAGACTAAGTACCAAAGGAATAAAATTGTCAAATAATAAATGAGCAAATGAACTTAACGTATTGTTCAAACAAAAACACAAACAAAAAATGAGATCGGAAAAGAAATACAAACGACCAATAAATACTTTAAAGGTTGTTCAATATCCCCAGCCAACAAGAAAAGGCATCTGGAGATACCACTAGCATCAATAAATCTGACCACTGTTGGAGATGATATGAAGAGAAAGGAACCCTTACGCACTGTTGGTTGGGGAACACAACTTAATAGATGCGTTGTGAGAATCAGTTTAGAGATTCCTCAAAAATTTAAAAAAATAAAACAAAACTACTATATGACTCCACTATTCCACTTCTGGGAATATACCCGGAAAACTGCAAACCCTACAAGGGAAATATTTGCACCACATGTTTATTGTTTTTATTCAGTGAGGCAATATACTAGAATCAATCTACTTGTCCATCGACAGATAAATGCAAGATAAAACTTGGCTCATATATATATATATACATATATATATATATAACGAATATATATATGTAGGAATATAAAATTTGTAGGAAAGCAGATGAACTTAAAATTTAATATTAGGTGAGGACACACAGTCTGAGAAGCAACCAAACAAAAATGCATGTTTTCCTCATATACAGGCTCCTATACAGCAGTGTGTGTGTGTGTGTATGTGTTTGAAAAAAAAAAAAGCACACACACATGTGTATGGTGTACCATGCAGGAAAAGAAAAAGCTAAATAGTACAGCATAGAGAAGGATTGATGCAGGTAATGAACACAAATGAGGACAGAGGATAGAAAGCTAATTGTTTATCTCTTTCTAACGGTATCCCGGATTCTTCAGGTTTCAGTGAAGAACATGTGCATAAAGCATCTTTGTAATTGGAAGCATACAATCCAGTGAGAGACTGTGTTGCATCCATCCAGAATGACTGCACTAACTCTGTTAACGTTCATTGAGTTGGATAGGCTTCGGGTCCAATTATATTGTGTGTGTGTGTGTGTGTGTGTGTGTGTGTGTGTGTGTGTGTGTTTTCATTTGCAATACTTCTTTTTTAGTAAATTTTAAAATACATTTAGATTTCTTTAAAAATATTTGCCTATTTCAGTTCTTAACACATCACAACACTCAGGAAAACACTTCGAATCTTTCTCCTGACGTTATCAGACTCTTTTGGAGTGTTGTCAAGGATTTTAAGAAAGCTGGTCATGGCTCTTACGTCTGAAGAAGAGTTGAGCAGCTAAAGGTGTTAGCTCCACAATTCCTCCCACTCCAAGCATTCTACAGTCTGTGGAGAAAAAGTATGTTTTTGTTGTTGTTGTTTGTTTGTTTGTTTGTTTGTTTTCTGTATGATTATCTGTTTTTACACTTCTCTTCACACTTTGTTTCACGGTTCCAGGAATACTAAAAACTTAATGTGGTATTAGCAACAGTTCTACATAGTGTCTGAGGCACACAGGGCAATGTTAAACATTCCAAATTACCTTAAATCTGCAGATCTGCAGGTCTTGACATTATGTCTGACATGTGATTCAATTTATAGTTTATCTTCCATAAAGCTGCCTTATACACTGAATTATCCAACACAGCATGATTTTTCCTGTGCAAAATATGGGGGATAGGTCCTCAAGTGATTTTGGCCCCAGCAGATTTACTAGCTAATCACTATATAACTTTTTAAATGTGTGTTTGTGCTTAGAGACATCTTGTTCAATATATAGCCTTTCCTCATTAAAATTACTTTCAAAGCCAGGAAAACTCCCATAACTCATGCCTGAACAAGCTTTTGTAGGATACACATATATTTTCTAAATGGAAGTACAAAATCACACCTTGACTGTAAGTTGAGACAGTGTTTAAGCACAATGCTTACAGACCATTTTAAATAGAAAAAAAAAAAAAAAACAACTAACTACACATACAAATGTGTCATGCTTTATATTGATAAACAATATCTGTTTCTGGTGAAAAAAAATATATATACATAGGTTTGCCTTATTTGACCTTAGCTGGGAATGTGTACTTTGTTCAGCTAAAAGGTGTGTAGTTTTGAACATGTGCATCTCAGGGTGTTGCTGGATTGTGTGAAGGATCAGAAAGAAATGTTAGTGACTATGTCAGTATGCAAATCCAAAATCTACAAATATTATCAACTACATTTATATTCATAACTAGCTAGACAGTGACAGCTATACTTATTATTTTAGTTATCTGAAATACGTGAGCTCATAAATGGTTGTAAAAAATAATGGAAAAGGGTGGGCAGTTAAATAGGTAAATTTATTTCTGCTCAAAGATGAAGACATGGGTTTTGATGCCTGAGAGTTACCAAGAAAAAAAAAGTCAATACAACAGCATGTACCTGTACTCTTAGCACTGGGGAACAGTGGAGCAGGTAAATAACAGATACCTCTGTCCATCCATTATAGCTGAAACAGCAAACTTCGGGTTCAGTGGGACACCCTGTTTCAAAAATAATATAGTGCTGAAGTCCGAGGAAGTCACTTTTTTGTATGTGTACACACATGGATTAGCTTTTTTCATATAAAGAGTATGGCCTTTGTGCACACACACACAATGAATGAATAAATAAATATAACTTCACCTACAAAATCACGACACTACAATTAATTAGACTGTATTATAATAAAGACTAACATGCAAACCATATCTAATACTGCAGTTTATATTTTTTAATTTAATATTTTGTCCTACATTTTGTATGTCTGAGTCTGTATGTCTAATAATGCAGTTTTTATTTTTCGTGTTACATTTAGTATTTTTGTTTTAAAGTTACTAGACTTGACTATTTGTCCTGCCTCCAAGATGTGCTTGGGTGATGGTGGAGCACAACATGGAGTAATGGCCAACCAATGACTGGTCCAAATTAAAGCCCAGGCCATGAGAGGGGGTCCATGCCTGACACTGCCTGGGTGGCCATGGGCCTTAAAAGACTAGATAGCCCAGAGACCTAGAATAGAACCAAACATGACAGGCAAAAAAAACAAAACAAAACAAAAGTCAGTGAAATGATTCCTGATAATAGTCTGCTCTATTGGTAGATCTGAGCCTAGCGTTATCATCATCAGAGAGGCTTCAGCCAGCAACTGATGGGAGCAGATGCAGAGCCTCACAGCCAAACATTAGGCGGAGCTGGGAGAGACCACCTAAACTGGAGGAGGAAGCATTGTAGGAGCCAGAGGGGTTGAGGACACCAGGAGAGAGCATGGTCCACAGAATCAATTAAGCTCACAGTGACTGAAGCAGCAATCAGAGAGTCTGTGTTGGCCTGAGCTAGATCTCTGCAAATAGGTTATGGTTGTATAGCTTGGTGTTCTTGAGGGACTCCTGACAGTGGCAGTGTGGGGCCTGTCTTTGACTCGTTTGTCTGCACTTGGGATCCTTTCCCTCCTACTGGGTTGCTTCACCCAGTCTTGCTATGAGAGTTTGGGCCTAGTCTTACTGTAACTTGTTAATCCATATTGGGTTAATATCACTGGGTGGCATGTTGTTTTCTGAACGGAAAGGGGGAGGGAAGGATAGGGCTGTGCATATAGTGGATGAAGAAAAAACTGCAGTAATGTGCACAGTATTATGTATGAGCGAAGCAGAAAAAAATTCCTAGAGAAGGGAGGCACAGATATGAAAGACAGATATGAAAGAAGACGCTATGAGCTGACAGCTATAGACGCTGAATAATGAGTAAACGGGATTATAATACTGTTTCTCTATATGATTATTTTCCATAATAAAATAACTACAAAGCTATAAAAATTAAAATTCTCTACTATAAAAAGCAAACAAAAAGAAATAGTTCAAGCCTTACATTGTATGTTCATTTAAATTCACATTTTGTTAGTTACATAAATTTTAAAACTATTCTGTCACATAATGGAGCATTGAAACTCCATTCCTTCCCAATCTCAGGATAGTTATGTAGAATTGATCTTGTGTTTTAATAAACTATATCAAACATTTCATACTTCATGTCAGAGATGGTCTTCATTTGTTGCTTTTTAACTTCCTGTTTTATATATATATCCTGGATATTAGCCTTCTGTCAGATACAGGGTTGATGAAGATCCTTTACCAAATCTGTAGGAAGTCATTTTGCTCTGATGACAGTACACTTCGCTTTACAGAAGTTGTTTTCAGTTTCACGAGATCCCATTTATTGATTGTTGATCCTAGAGCCTGTGCTGTTGGTGTTCTGTTCAGGAAGTTATTTTCTGTGCCAATGAGTTCAAGGTTCTTCCCCATTTTTCCTTTTAACAGGTTTAGCGTGTCTGGTTTTATGTGGAGGTCTTTGATCCACTTGGGCTTTAGTTTTGTGCAGGATGATAAATAAGGATCTATTTGCATTTTTTCTACATGTAGACATCCAGTTAGATCAGCACCATTTGTTGGAGATGCTGTCTTTTTTTTCGATTGTATGGTTTTGGCTTCTTTGTCAAAAACCAAGTATCCTTAGGCTTGTGGGTTTATTTCTGGGTCCCTTTTTAGATTCCATTGCTCCATCATTCTGTTTCTATGTAAGTAACATGCAGTTTTCATTACTATTGTTCTGTAGTACAGCTTGAGATCAGGGATGGAGATACCTCATCTGTTGCTGTACAGGATTGTTTCAGCAATTCTGTTTTTTGTTTGTGTTTTGTTTTGTTTTTCCATATGAAGTTGAGAATTGTTCTTTTTTTAATTCTTTATTAATTACACTTTATTCACTTTGTATCCCCCCCTGTGGTTCCCTCCCTCCTCCAGTCTCAATCCCTCCCTTCCTCCCCCCTCTGCATTCATGCTCCTTCCCAAGTCCACTGATAGGGGAGGTCTTCTTTTCCTTCCTTCTGATCATAGTCAATTAGATCGCATCAGGAGTGGCTGCAGTGTCTTCTTCTGTGGCCTGGTAAGGCTTCTTCCCCCTCAGGGGGAGGTAATTCAAGAGCAGGCCAATCAGTTCATGTCAGAGACAGTCCCTGTTTCTATTACAATGGAACCCACTTGGATACTGAACTGCCATGGGCTACATCTGTGCAGGGGTCTTAGGTTATCTCCATGCATAGTCCTTGGTTGGAGTATCAGTCTCAGGAAAGACCCCTGTGCTCAGATTTTTTGGTTCTGTTGCTCTCCTTGTGCAGTTCCTGTCCTCTCCAGATCTTACTGTTTCCCACTTCTTTCCTAAGATTCTCTGCACTCTGCCCAAAGGTTGCACATAAGTCTAAGCATCTACATTGATAGTCTGCAGGGCAGAGCCTTTCAGAGGTCCTCTGTGCCAGGCTTCTGACTTGTTCCCTCTTTTCTCCTTCTTCTGATGTCCATCCTCTTTGCCTTTCTGGATAGGAATTGAGCATTTTAGCAAGAGTCCTCCCTCTTGATTAGTTTCTTTAGGTGTACAGATTTTAGTAGGTTTATCCTATAAGAGTGAGTATATATCGTGTGAATCTTTCTGCTTCTGGGACAGCTCACTCAGACAGTGAGTGTATACCATGTAAATCTTTCTGCTTCTGGGACAGCTCACTCTTTAATTACTCAGGATGATCTTTTCCAGATCCCATCATTTACCTGCAAATTTCAAAAAGCTTCTGCAAATCAAAGGACACTGTAAAATGACAACCTACAGATTGGGAAAGGATTTTCACCATCCCTATATCTGACAGAGGACTAATATCCAGTATATACCAGTATATATAAAGAACTAAAGAAGTTAAACAGCAAAAAAAATCAAGTAATCCGATTAAAAAATGGACTACAGAGCTAAACAGAGAATTCTCAATAGAGGAATATTGAATGGCAGAGAAACACTTAAAGAAATGCTCAACCTCATTAGCCATCATGGAAATGCAAATCAAAACAACCTTAAGATTTTACCTTACACCCCCCAGAATGGCTAAGATCAAAAACTTAAGAGACAACACATGCTGGAGAGGTTGTGGAGAAAGGGGAACCCTCCTCCACTGCTGGTGGGATTGTAAACTTGTACAACCACTCTGGAAATCAATCTGGCGCTTTCTCAGACAACTAGGAATAGCACTTTCTCAAGATCCAGCCATACCACTCCTAGGAATATATCCAAAAGAGGCTCAAGTACACAATAAGGACATTTGCTCAACCATGTTTGTAGCAGCCTTATTTGTAATAGCCAGAAGCTGGAAACAGCCCAGATGCTCCTCAGTGGAGGAATGGATGCACAAATTGTGGTATATCTATGCAATGGAAAATTACTCAGCAATAAAAACAAGGAAATCATGAGAATTGTTCTTACAAGATCTGTGACTAATTGTGCTGATATTTTTATTGGAATGCACTGAATCTGTAGAATGAATTGAATCCTGCCTTTAATGGATTCTGCCTATGTTCATCCTGTTCATCCTACCAATCTATGAACATGGATGATCTTTCCATCTTCTGATATCTTCTTCAATTTCTTTCTTCAGAGACTGAAAGTTTTTTTTTTTTTTTTTTCATACAGTCTTTGACTTGCTTGGTTAGTGTTACACCAATGTACTTTATGTCTTTTGTGGCTATTGTGAAGGGTGTTGTTTCCCTAATTCCTTTTTCAGCCCTGTTGTCTTTCTTATACAAGAGGGATACTTTTTTTTTTTTGAGTTAATTTTGTATCCCGCCACTTTGCTGAAGATGTTTATCAGCTGAAGGAGTTTTCTGGTTGAATTTTTGGGGTCATTCATGTATACTATCACATCATCTGCAAATAGTGATACTTTTGGCTTCTTCCTTTCCAATTTGTATCCCCTTGATCTCCTTTAGTTGTCTTATTGCTCTAGCTAGGACTTCAAGTACTATGTTGAAGAGATATGGAGAGAGTGGGCAGCCTTGTCTTGTCCCTGAGTTTAGGGGAATTGATTTAAGTTTCTCTCCATTAGTTTGATGTTGGTTATAGGCTTTCTGTATATTCTCTTTACTATATTTAGGTATGTGTCTTGTATCCCTGATATCTCCAAACTTTAAACATGAATGGCTGTTAGATTTTTTGTCAAATGATTTTTCATCATCTAATGAGATGATCTGTACAGTTAAAGAGGCTAAGCAAGAAAGAGGACCTGGGGTAAGATCACCAATCCTCACTCAGAAAGGGAAATGGGATGGACATTGGAAGAGACAGAAAACAGGGAACCTGACAGGAACCTACCACAGAGGCCCTCTGAAAGACTCTACCCAAAAGGGTACCAAAGCAGATGCTGAGGCTCATAGCCAAACTTTGGGCAGAATGCAGGGAATCTTATGAAATTAGGAGGAGATAGAAAGACCTGGAGTAGACAGAGTTCTACAAGGAGAGCAACAGAACCAAAAAATTTGCACACAGGGGTCTTTTCTGAGATTGATACTCCAACCAAGGTCCATACATAGAGATAACCTAGAACCTCTGTACTGATGTAACCCATGTCACCTTAGTTTCCAAGTGAATTCCCTAGTTAAGGGAACATTGAATGTCTCTGACATGAACTCAGTGTCTGACTCTTTGATCACCTTCCCCTGAAAGGGAAGCAGACTTATCAGACCACAGAGGAAGACAATGCAGCTAGTCCTGATGAGACCTGAAAGGCTATGATCAGAGGGAAGGGGAGGAGGTCCTCCACTATCAGTGTACTTGGAGAGGAGCACGGGAGGTAATGAGGTTGGGAGGGTGGGATTGGAAGGGAATTAAAGAGGGGACAACACCTGGAATACAAAGTGAATAAACTGTAATTAATATAAAAATAAAAATATAATAATTAAAGAAAAGATGTAGAATAAGAATAATACAACTCTGTTGCTGTGGGAGTGCAAACATCTACAGCCACTTTGGAAATCCATATTGTGCTTTCTCAGAAAATGGGAAATTGATCTACCTAAATACACAGATATACCACTCCTGGGCATATACCCAAAGGACACTCCATCCTACCACAAGGACACTTGCTTAACTATGTTCATAGTAACATTATTTAGAATAGCCAGAAATTGATAACAATCTAGATTGCCCTCAACTGAAGAATGAATATAGAAAATGTTGTATATTTATACAATGTAGTATTATTCAGATGTTAAAAAATGACATCATGAAATTTGCAAGCAAATGGTGGAATTGGAAAAAAAAATCATCCTAAGTGAGGTAAGCCAGATTCAGAAAGGCAAAACATGGTAAGTACTCAGTTATAAGCATATATTAGCTGTCAAATAAAGAATCACCATGCCACAGTACACCGACCCAGAAAGGTTAAGTAACAAGGGGGGTCAAGGAGTGGATGCGTGGATCTCTCTGGGAAAAGGGAATAGAATAGATTAGAATATATCACATAGAATCAAGCCTGGAGTAATCCTCTTTAGAGAGACTTCACCCAGCAATTGAAGGGAGCAGATGTGGACACCCACAGACAAACATTAGGAAGAGCTCATGGATTCTTGAAGAAGAGGGTGGGAGAGATCATAGGAGCCAGAGGAGCCACTGTCTACAGAATCAACCAAGCAAGGACCCCAGGAGTTCACAGAGACTGAACGGATATCCAAGGAGCCTGTATAGGTCTAATCTAGGACCTCTGAATATATGTTGTGGTTGTGTAGCTTATTGTTTTTTGGTACTCTAACAGTGGAATCAGGGCCTGTCTCTGACTCTTGTCTGCTTTGGGCCCCTTTTCCTCCTACTGGGATGCTCTGTCCAGACTTGATATGAGGGTATGTGCCTAGTCTTATTTTACCTGTTGTTCTATGTTTGGTTAGTATCATTGGAGAGTGGGGTGCTATTTTCTGAAGGGAAATAGAGGAGGAGTGAATATGGGAGAGGAGAGGTGAGGGAAGGAATAGGCGGAGAGGAGAGAGGGGAAACAGGTCCAAATGTAATATATGAAAGAAAAGTAAATTAAAAAAGAATGGAGAAGTTATACATTCAACTCTTGCTGTTACTCAAAAGCAAATAGTTTCAGGAGGCCCAATCCAATTGCTGTGGTTAGTTATTTATGACGCCCCATTTAGATTAGGAACTGAGGGACACAGAGCTTGTCTTCATCAAATGTTAATGAGTAATAATTGTTATCATAAGTAATATTACTCTTCAAGAAGATGCCAGGGAATTCCTCTTTATCACATCTACTAAAGGTATCAGTAGATATAATATAATGGGAAACAATTTTGTGGCAAGATAAAAACATAAGAAATCTCTCAAGTGAGCTATCACAAAACTGGTGGTAATAAGCTAGGATAAATAACTACACAGTTTTGCAGTCAGGGATACATGAAATAAAATCTACCTTAAACAGAGGCTGGATTTCTGTACCTGAAACAAACAAACAAACAAAAAAAAAAACAACAACAACAAAAAAAACCATATTTTTCTAACCATAACAGGGAAGAGAAATTGTATAAATGAATTTACAATGATTACACATGACATCATAACCAAATGCTGAAAAATATTGTGGACCTACCTTCCTCTGAGGATCTTAGGCAATACTGGTCCTTGAGGACAAAGGGAGCAGAAGTGACAGATGAGGTGGGGGAGGGGATAACCAGGGTAGGTGTATCCTGTTGTCTGGGAGAGGCTATTACCAGTAGAAAGTAAACTGAACATGCATTTTGGCCATGGGCTATGTGACCTTGCTCAGGGGTGGGAGTCGTGACTAGTTAGAGATACTCTCCAGAGGAATTCAGGCAGAGAGGAATGAAGCCCCCTGTTAAGAAAGGGAGTCCTTCATTCTGTGCTGAGATCAGGAGAGCTGTCCAGGCATGGTGGACTACGATCTCAAACAGCAGGGTCTTCCAACAGAAGGTCTAGTCCCACAAAACCCCAGCACTGGGACAGAGAGGTGGTCAGAGAGTCCCACCCCAATCTGAGGACCAATTGCCAATTGATAACTGCTGGGACTGGGAGAGCTGGCTGTCTTTAAGAGCGTGAATCCATGTATGTAGGTGGACCAGCAGAACACAGGCAACAAAACTTGAACTTTTTTGTTTTTGTTTTTGTTTCAAACTGGGAAACACACAGAATGTTTGGCAGTCAAACGCTCCTCTTTCAGAAAACATAGTGCTCATTGAATTTAATGGCAGAGTTTTCGGGTGGGAAGCACGGGCTGCCTAATATGAAAGGCTGTCTAGAACATGCTCTAGAACCAGCTACATACGAAGGGTAGGACAGCATCCCACTTCTCCGTCAGGACTTGCCATGTCATACTTCATAATTCTTCACACTTACCTTACATGAAACTATCCCTAGTGCTTGTGATAAAGGAGTTAGATTAGTTTTGGATATACAGATAAAATTCCTGCATTTCAGATAATAAAATGTATTTAAAGTTTTACCAATAATAAAGAATACTGTTCATATGCTTTTATTCAGTAGACTGTATAATATTATAATATTCTTAAATTAGAAGCTGCATAATTAAATTTTAGTGTCAGCATTTTCATGAAGTTTCAGAAATAATTTGTAAGTGTGAAAATGCTGAAATTTAATTTTTTTCATAAGAATTCCTTGGACACTTAGGTTCAATAGCTCAACTGATGATAGAAGGAATCATACTCTCTGATCTGTGTAGTGCTTTGATGTTATATATTTCAGTGAGAATATCTTGCTTTTTCAAATGTAAATGCAAATATCTTATTAACCATTTTTAAAAGATCATCATTTTAAAATAGATTTCTCACAGATAATGAATCTTTTATGCCACACAGCATTTTCTTCAAAATTAGAACCCAGTATTTATAATGTAATCATAAGAAGTTATGAATATGTGTTTTCAAGCAGATAGGAAGAAAATCTGAAAAACATATAACACTCTTCTCACTGGTAATTACAAATATTTTTTTCTACATTAGGTTACTCATTTTCCCAGCACTTTCACTTTGTTATAGTAGAACAATTAGTAATATACCATTGATCTTTTTGATATTGAAAGTTATTTTGATTGTGTGTAAGAGTAAATCTCAGAATCTTTTGTTTCCATACAATCTCCATAAAGTTGCAAAGTGAGAGCTCATGATTAAAATTTTGTGTCATTTACCTATTTTTGTCAATGATTTTGTATATTTAGGTAATTAATTTATGTCTGTATTTAATCTAACTATATTTCTTCCATTTATAAAAATAAATGTACAAGACATCTGTATTATAAAGTATTTCTGTTAATTTTTTTAAAAAGTTAATCCTAATAGATCTAGCTTTATTCGTTGTCAGATAGAACACATAATGCTATTTTCCTATATTTACTTTGCATCCTAGTAAGTGATTAACTTTGAAGAAAGTCCTATGGGCAAGTGAGAACAAAAATGTGCATCCTTTACTGTGCAAGTAGAATGTTCTGAGATGTCTGTTCAGCCCCTTTATAATATCATTTACCTACAAAGTTTGCCTGTTCTCTTTATGTCCATACGACTTTTTCATTAGTGAGAATGAAATATTGATGGCAACTACTATCTTTTGAATCATTTTTAACAAAGACTAATTTTTCTTCAACATTTATGTGTATTTATCAAATTCTATCATCGTGTCTTTCATTTGCTTTTCATCTAATGCCTCTCTTTGGTTTTGTTCCTTCAGAGTATATTCCAGTCCTCTTTGTGTTATTTGAACATAGCTATAATAATTTTTGCCCTCTGCGCATTGGCTTGCTCTACATCTCTGTGCTAATCACCAGGTGAGAGGAAGAGAAGCTTTTCTGATATGGGATGGGAGATGCACTAATCGACTGGTGTACTGGAGCCTGTGACCAATCACTCTAACTCCAGGTTCTTGGACCTGATAACAATGCCAGGAATGGAGTCCGTCTTGAGAAATGGTTCTTAAATCCAAGAATACAACTTGAAATTGGTTGGTTAGTCCCAGGACACCCATACCACCATTGCACCGATAGCCACATCGTGCCAAGCTGGTGTTACTATAGTTCATAAGTAGATAAGACCGATGACTATTTTTGCCTCCTTCTGGTAGTGCACGCAACACTTTCTAGCACTTACGAAAGCTAACCAGTAGAAATTAGGCTTCTAGATCGCTACCAACCTGATTTCTTTCGTATTCTATGACTTAGGTATGTGGTGTCTTCAGCAATAGGGTCTGAGTGTTATTTGCAGAGGTTGACTTGCTGGTTACTATTTTGTTTGTGTCAAACAAACTAGGATCACCTGGGGGGGGGAGAAATCCTCAAGTGAGAAAATGCATCCATCAGATTGGCCAGTAGCCAAATCTGTGTTGTGCTATTCATGAACTGATGATTGATACGAGAGGGTTCAGTCCACTGTGACTGTGATGCCCTGTGAAGCTGGCCCTAAGATGCATATAAAAGATATCTGGGCAAACCACGTAATAATAGCATACATCAATTACAATATGGGGTTGTGCATATGATTTAGTGGTTAAGAAAACTTACTACTATTGCAGAGACTCTTGGTTAAGCACCTGTCACTCCATTACCATGAGATCTGTCTCTTTCTTCTGGCTTCTAGAGGTGCCTAATTCATATAGTGTACATGCAAACAAGCAGGCCCGTTCATATGAACACTATAAAAAAAAGTTCAAAATTGAGCATTGTAATGTATTCGCATAAACCAACAACAAAGATGTTTGAATGGTACAGGGGAAGTTCAATGTAGTTTGGTATAATAAAAAAGCATGTTAAAAACAATAAACTATTATTGCTTTATGAGACCTGATAATTTTATTATTTTCCAGTTGTAAACTTGTCCTTCATTACCTGAGTTTTAATTTGGGGTTCAATTCTTTCAGCATTCCTCATTTACACTTAGCAGAATGGTAAGTCTGCCCCATTTTGGTTATTCTATTCGCTAGACTGTCACGAAGACTCTATCATCTACACTTGGACATTGTACGCAAAAACCAGCAGGTCCCTGCTAAGGGAAAGGGCAGAGTGCACACAGATATATAACTTTCCTAGAACCTAGTTTGGATCGTAACCTATGTTGTCTTGGCCTATACTCCCTGGTCTTTAGTCATTCTTCAGTGTGGTACTCTGAACCTAGGTTTGCATCAGTTTTTCTGGACCTTAGTGCTAGACAAAAATGGAAGTGTGGGAAATGGGCTTGGCAGCTCTAGGAAACTCTAGCTGTTTGTAGTAGTTCTTGACTCTGAATAACTTCTAATTAACACATCCAGAAAAGCTTGAATGAAGATTTTAAAATTATATTTGTGTGTGTGTGTGTGTGGGTGTATGTGTGTGTGAATTTATGTCACCTGTTTATAGGTGCCCACAGATGCCAGAAGGGAACATTGGATCCCCTTGGATCTGGGTTTCAAGGTGGTTTTCTGCAAGCTGTTTCACCAGCATACTATAAACTGAACTGAGGACTTTGAAAGGGCTGCAAGTGTGACTAACCACTGAGTTATCTTTTCAGCACTGAAACCTACATTTTATTTTTGGTGACACTCAACTTTAGAAAGATATGTTTTACATCTCTCCAAAAAGTCATGCCACATGACTAATGATACACTACAGCATGAAGAACACTTCTCTTCCAGGGTTTTGGCTGCTTCAGAGTTCAGAAGTGGTAAAGACCTCGGCAGGCCTTGCTAGCCTGCCTCCTTTTGTGTGTAGGCTTTGTAATATCCGGAAATACCTGGAAACATTTTATCAAGGTTAACAATGGTGTCATGTTAGGCTGAGATAAATATTAATTTTAGGTAAAATGTATACATAAATGATAATAGAATTAAACATTGTTTCTAGAAGAGTGAGAAGCATTACGTATTCATCCATTAAAGATATTTGTTCATAAGGTTTCCTGTTATTTATTATCCTATATGACATGGGTTGAAACAACTTAAAGATTATTGCCTGAAAAAAAAAAACTGATTCAGACTTCTGTGTTTAGTATGCATTGAATATTCACTGGAACACAGGGCAAAAGAATCTTTAATCTTAAATCTGTCAATACTATTTAACAAATTGTGTTACACTGTACTCAAGGATAACAGTCGTTGTTTTGGAGACATGGGTTAGAAGGAACCTCAAGAGTTTGGGAAGTAATGATAAAATGGTTTTACTTTTTTCATTTTTCATAAATACCTAAAGAAATTTATTTCTTCTTTGCTGGAATTTTAGCTGAATTTAATTGTATTTTTAATTTTAATTTTTATTAATTACAGGTTATTCACTTTGTATCCCAGCTGTAGCTCCCTCTCCCACCCCTCTGAATCCCACCCTCCTTCCCTCTTCTTTTCCTATGCCCCTCCCCAAGTCCAATGATAGGGCAAATCCTCCTCCCCTTCCATCTGACCTTAAGTCTATCAGGTTTCATCAGGACTGGCTTCTTTGTCTTCCTCTGTGGACTCATAAGGCTGCTCCCCCTTCAGGTGGAGGTGATCAAAGAGCCAGCCCATGAGTGCATGTCAGAGATGGTCGGTCCCTGTTCCTATTAT
The DNA here is from genome assembly GCF_030254825.1 of Meriones unguiculatus. Lineage (NCBI taxonomy): Eukaryota > Metazoa > Chordata > Mammalia > Rodentia > Muridae > Meriones > Meriones unguiculatus. The sequence continues at coordinate 29,247,133 of NC_083355.1, read as the reverse complement.
TGGGGAATCCTCTTGGACACTGAGCTTCCATGGGCTACTTCTGTGCAGGGACTCAAAGTTATCTTCATGTATGGTCCTTGTTTGGAGCATCAGTCTCAGAAAAAACCTCTGGGCCCAGATTTTTAGGTTCTGTTGCTCTCCTTGTGGAGCTCCTGTTCCCTCCAGGTCTTTCTATCTCCCCCTTCTTTCGTAAGATTCCCTGCACTCTGTAAAAAGTTTGGCTATGAATCTGAGCATATGTTTTGATACCCTGCTGGGTAGAGCCTTTCAGAGTCCCTCTGTAATGGGCTTCTGTCTGGTTCCCTGTTTTCTCCCTCTTCTGATGTCCATCTCGTTTGCCTTTCTGAATGAAGACTGAACATCTTACCAGGGTCCTCCTTTTTGATTAGCTTCCTTAGCTGCACAGATTTTAGTATGATTGTCCTGTATTATACGTCTAATATCCACTTATAAGGGAGTATATGCCATGTGTGTCTTTCTGTTTCTGGAATACATCACTCAGGATGATCATTTCTATGGTGTTTTAAAGGGAATCCCCTGTTATTTAAAGAGGGCCCGTGTGTGATATCTGCCAACTATGTTTCTCAGGCAAAATGCTTTATTTCCTGGGGTATCTTTTGGGAGTTGTATACGTACAACAAAATTTGCAAAGTAACCCGTTGTGGTATGTAATCCATGGTGTCATGGTGACTATTATGTAGATCACCTTTCATCATATCTGGGCATAGCACTGTCTTCTTAAAACAGTTTCTATGAAAAGACCACCTTTTATTTATGCAGAGCACAATAGGTGCAAATTCCTTCATGTCCATGTGGTGATTTGATTATGCTCCAGTTTCCCATAAATAGGCATGAGAGTCAGGCTAAGAAGAGTCACTCTGAAAAGACAATCTATAAGGCTGATGATAACTAGAGCATGTGGTAATTACTCTCTCCTGTGCAGTGTTCCCAATGCGGTATGGATATTCACAGTGGGCTGTCCAGCCTTTTTGAACAGCAGGCTTTATCTTTGACAGCTACCGCTTTAGACACTTCTCAAGTTCAGGGGTTCTTTCCACCTCTACCAGGTTTTTCTTTAAAGCCACTTTTCCAAGACCTTTCCAAATGTACTTCACTCTAGTTGCTTAAGCTGGCTTTTCTATTTTCATCTCAGCCGTCTCTAAGTCCTCAGTGAAATGGTATTTAACTTCTAAAACCATTTCCAGAAATAGTAGGTTTCAAGAGAGCTGGTAGCCCATTGAAAAGTAGGAAGAAATGGCTCTGAGGAATAGAAACTATCCCTCTTCAGAGGAAGTGACAATATGTTAACAAATGGGCAAACTATTTTGTTTCCTAAAAGCAACGAGAGTTTACACTGTTAATAGCCCACATTCTAGAGAGGAAGTGCATATAATTTCATCCCTCTGACTCTTGTCTTGGGGTAACAGTTGTCTCTATCATTGTACCATCATTTTCATAGCTCCCTTCCAGTATTGCATGCTGCTGCTTCCACTTAAACATACATAAGCATTTTCCATGATATATCATACTCTTTATGACCACAGCTCTAATGACTAGCAACTAGCGCCAACTTTAAGTATTCTCTTTTCTGTGGCATATAATTTATCTCTCTTTTTTTTCTGTAAATACTTCTGTGATGCACATGTGGTACATAAAGCTATTCCAAGTATTTTGCATGCTTTGTGGCAGTGTCTCTTAAATAAAACTATTAGATCAAAGGGAATGAAAAATTTCATATATTTATTACTAAATTTCTCTCATGACGATTCTGCTAATTTACCTTGCCAAAACTATGCATGACACTCAGTTGTCATAGGGCAAACGTACTATGTAGAAAACTCCCAATGATGCTGCCCCATTCATTTCTGTATTTCTAGTTCATATGGACACTGTATAATAGGGGATAATTAAGATGTGAGCAACAGTGCTCATAATTTGATTTGATTCTACTTATGTCTGTAAATACATTTAAGGTAAGTACCCAACTATTGCTTTCTAGATGTACCTTCCTATGCACTGGAGAATTGTATTTCCGGGAAGACAGAGAAATGCTTTTGTTCTCCTTTCTGCCTGCACTGATTGTCAAGGGTGGGTTATTCCCAGCAAGTTTTGTTATGCTAAATCTCTGCTCTCCAGAGATAGCTTGTGGGAATAAATTTCACTTTCATCATCTCCATCAGATTCCTTCTTTCGTGGTGGCTTTGAACCTAAATATAGTAACTATGATTTATTTTTCTTTTCCTTGCATTTGAAATTTCAGGAAAAGATATGACTTTGGAGGTACTGAAGGTGTTGATAAGCAGAAGAAAAACATAATAATAAGAGGGTTCTATAGGAAGAAATGGAGATAGGGATAACACAATTGTTCAGTAGGAAGAGATGGTTGTAGCTAAGCTTGAGGTTCTGAGTTTGATCCCTAAAAACTGCATGGATGGAAAGGATTGATTCCCACAATGAGTCCTCTGACATTCATATGTGCACTGTGGAATTTGTACACACACACACACACACACACACACACACACACACACACACACACACTAAATAGCGAATGTAAGAAAAAAGATAGACAGTGAAGAAAGGGAAAGACCAAAGTCTTTTCACTCTCTTTGATCTAATTTCCATATTCAATATATGCTATAACCAGGAACCAATATTATTTTTCTGCTGTATGGCATTACTAGATTAACAGTTTTCTTTCTCTTTGAGGTGCTCACTATTGCTTTTGACTAGCTGAGCTTAGACACAGACAGAAAGATAACAAACTGAACGACAGATGGTATCTTTGTTGAGCCAATAGCCTCCCTCTGAGTCACACTTCCCAGCCCCTGTTACAGATTTCTGCCAGGAGCCAGTGATTGACACACGTTCCCTTGACTCCTGAAGAACCACAAACAGCCTGCGTTTGGCTACACTGATAGAATGGAGCTGGACTAAAATTCCAGCTCCTGAGCCAAATGGTGGATACCCAAGTTTTTGACTGCTCCAAGAGAACACCCCACCCTCACTTTCAATTCTCCTAATAACTGTTAAAAAGAAGAATCACAGAGAGTTAAGGCATGGCTGGATTCTGGAAAGCACCATCTGTCCTCCTCAAAAAAAAAAAAAAAAACAACAAAACAAAAATACAGCCAGTCACCCACACAGGCTGGGGTCCTGGTCAGGCACTCAAAAGGGCCCTGGGTAAGCAGAAAATAGGGACTTTCACAAAAGTCTTTAGTCACAGTCACTGGATTAAGGTTTGGGATAGGACTTCCCTGAAGCCAGCTACTAACAAGTTCAAGGTGTCTTAGGTCCACTACTAAGAAGATGATTACAGATTAATTCTGAGGCCAAGGTTATCAGGGTCAGAAAGTAGGTAATGTCTATGTTTTCTTTCCAACTGCCCAGGTCATTGGGTCCTCAGAATTGCTATAGAGTTACAGTGTTTGAGATGCAATTTGCATGTCACAACTCCCTGAGGGTCGGACTAAGACTGGACTTGTTCGACATTCTATCCAAGCTTGGCTTACTTTTCTATTCCGTCTAATTTCTCTCACTCCCTTACTAGTTTCTTGAAAGATCATTCAACTTATGAATCACTCATTTCCTTCAAATCCCAGGCTTTAGGTTTGCGTCTGGGATAATGCAACCAGAGACGTTGTCTTGCAGAAACTGGGGAAATAACACATGCCTCTACAGAATAAAGTGACTGAAGGGCTGTGATGCTAGCCTCTGCAGGGCTTGGTAGCCAAGTAAGTATGCCATATTAAGAAATGCTCAGCCTTCTTACTAGAAATAAATTCAATACCACATATTTGGGTTGCATCAAAATATGCATCCTCCTTGTAACCTAGAATAATAATTGATAAAGTAACATTCTATATTTTGGTTCAAACCACAGGTGACAAACTTTTGACACCACAGCACAATTCTTCTCATCTAGAAATATCTTCAAACACTTGCATAGCAAGGACTTGCATACTCAAGGACACATGTTGGCCCATGGGCTCCAAGTTAGACATGGCTACTTTAACTATTCTACAGTTATTATAACAGTGCCCACGTTACTGGTGAAAATAAATAACCAACTCTCCAAAGGCCAGCTTGTGCTATTTAACTATACATCAGAGTATTAAACATTTAAAAGTCCATTCTTTTTGTTATCCCAACTCTGCATTATAAATTACTTTTCAAAAGCCACAGAATTTATAAGAGAGAAGCAGCTAAAACCACATGGTTTGAATTCCAGCCCGAGGACTGTTTCTGTAAATCCTCAAACCAGAGAAATCATTTCATCGTCTAGTGGCTATATCACAAACAAGGAGTTTATTGAGACAGATCATGTGGGAAGGTATCAAAATCATAGGGGGGAATATACAAAAAGGGTACATGTTCAAAGCCTTACAATTCAATGAAGTTACCAATTTTTTAAAAGGGATCATATTTTATTATTTTATTGTATATGCGGGCTGGTTGTATTGCTTAGATATTTACTTAAACAACCAGGCATATCATGTTTTTTCTTTGGAAACTTTATAACTTTAATAATTACCTGTAGTAGTGAGAGATAGAAGATACATTCCTTATTTAATCCCGCTCAGTCATTGACATTTAATATTCGTGTGCTTCTTTTTCCTCCTTTATAACAAGGCAAGGTTGTTTTAAAAGCATGTATTCTGTCTGATCTTGTAAATGACTCTCCTTACACTTCTCACAGCCACAGAAATACTGGCTAAACCTTACCTAATATTAGGTGTGTACTCAATCTAGGTTTCTAGGGATATCTGAATTTTAACAAGCTTCCAAACTTTCTAGCTGAGTCTTTACTTTCCAAGCTTTAAGATCTGTGAATAACTATAGAGTTTCATGAAAATACATCTCTGCTGGAGAGTGCAAGCCCTCACCCGCAATAAGGGAGGGCAATACTTTAAGCCAAGAGCCTATTTCCTCTTCAAATCTTTCCCTGCTTTATTCTCCTAACCACAGATTCAGCCTCCCTCTCCATGCATCTTCCACCACTTAATTTCTATTCCACCTCTGGGCTATCATTTTGAAATATATATAGTACCTAGGGGGAAAAAAAGAAGTCTCAAGAGAAGATATGATCCCTCAACATATTTTATGGTTGAATCTACAGGAGAAGGAAATAAAAAATTTTAAAAGCCCTAGATTTAATGAAAATGGGAACAAATCATACTGTAATGTAGTTCCAGGTATGAGCTACAAGCACATTAAGGAATGCTGAGGTATGTGTGCTTTATTTCCTAATGTCCTGAGCACATAGTGATTTAAAATAGTCATTAAGGATTATGAAAATGTGCAGAATTAATGTGCAATGATTTTCCTTTGGATGATTCTTCTTTTTTTTTAATTTTTTTACCTCACTGTCCTCTGTCTTCTTGCCTTCATTTACCCACTCTCTCAGTTGTTGAGTTCAGAAATAGCAAAGGCATCTTATGTGACCCCACAATGGGTCAAGTTTTAAATGGTAATGGAAACCACATGGCAAAGTGAAAGGAGACAGACATACTGGACTTGTAAAGAAAGGGTTCACATTCTAGCTCTGTCATATACCGCCTATCCTTGGTACGTTATCTAAGTTATTTTCCTTCCTGCTTTTCATTGTTATGCGGTGTAAACCCCATCAATTAGTTACTCCACATCATAAGATGTACCTAGTGTGATAATGCTTAGAAAGCATGTGAAATCTGTGGCCTTGTCCTGGGATGACAAAGCACAAATGTCTCTAAATATTATCAAAGAACAGTGCAGAACAGTGGTCATTTATTTCCTGATAGTTCTAGATGATGCCTTTGTTTGTGAAGGTCTATTTACATGTGTCTATTTACATGTTTATGCATGTACCCCATTGATGTATATGGCTCAGGTACAGTACCTTGTCCATCATGCATAAGGCACTATGTAGGAAACCCAGAACATTATAAATTGAGCATAATGTTGCATGGTTTGAAGCCCCGCTCTTGGAACATGGAGGCAGTAGAAAAACAAAACAAATTCAAGGCCATTCTTAGTTACATGAGACATTGTCAAAAAATAAACAAAAAACCAAACAACAAATGAACAAACAAATAAATAATACAAAACTCTAATCAAATAAGGGAAAAGGCTACATTTCATTTTATCATGTTCTACTCCCAGTTTCTCATATCATCTTGGGCATAGCTTAAATGCAAGACAAATAGTTGCCATGCCTGCTTGAGCCATGAAACTAACCATCAATTACATATGTGTTCTGAATCTTTTCTTTTTCTTCAAAAATATAATTATTACATTTATCCTTTCCATTTCTTCCCATCTACCCCAGCTGTGTTTGATTCTCCTTGCACCTCCTCCCTTTAACCATTGTTGTTAGATATGCTTATAAACAATCGACAATGATTCAGTTCAGAGTTGGCAGCACATATATGTGTATAGAACAGACTATTTGATATTGGATAATCAATTTTGGGGTTCATCCCTTGGGAGTACTAATTCTCCCTCTCCCAGCAGTTATCAGTTGCTTATAGGTCTTCATTTAAGGGTGGAGTTATGTGAGTTTTCCTCCATCTAAATTGAGATGTCAACTATTGTTGAAATCGTTCAGGTTTAGTTAAGGCATCTATGTTGTTGAGATTTCACAGGTGTAGCTTTCCTGTCATAGCTAGAAGGCACAATGTCACAGGAGACTTCCTGGTCTTTGTCTCTTACAATCACCCTCTCTCTCTTCATCTTCAATGTCTCTGAGCTTTGAGTGTAGGAGCTATGTTGAAGACATATCAAATTGGGTGGGACACTCTGATGTCAGCTGCTTTCTAAATTTTGGATAGTTGTGGCTGTCTGAAATTATCTCCTTCTGATGCAAAAAGTAACTGCCTGAGTGAGGAGTGAGATCTATACTTATCTGTGAGTACAAAGGTACATATTTAGAAGATTATGCTGTTAGAAATCATACTTCTTTAGGAAAGTAGATAATACGTTTTGGAAAACATAGGACAGAGGTTCAAAATTCTAGTAAGTACAAAACAAGAGAGAGAGAGAGAGAGAGAGAGAGAGAGAGAGAGAGAGAGAGAGAGAGAGCATATGTAACCTGTGAAGATCTGAGGTTTGGCTTCCAGCACTCATGTTCAAATCTGGATAGAACGGAATTTCTGTAATACCAGCATCGTTATAATGAGATGGTAGGTGGGTACCATATGCCCCTGAAGGCTGATGGGCTTCTGCTGTGATGTGTGCAGTCAGAAAATGATACCATGCCTAACATGAAGTCCAAAACAGGAACACACATGTACATTGTCTTTTCACCTGTACCCATGTGCTATGCTGTCTGCATAGCTGTACTTACCAATAAATGCATATGCACATGTATGAAACACACATGCACATATACACAAAGAAAAGAAATAATGTGGCTTGACAGTAAAAGGACAGTTCTAAAAATTAAAAAACTAGTAAAGTCTATTACAGAATTTGGTAAATAAGAAAGTACTAGTTATTTAAACTTTTATTTTATCTTTTGATTTATTTATTCCCATGACTTGTTGCACAAAGGTAGGTTACGTGAGCTGAGTAGGTAGGAGGAAGAAGGTTGTCTGAATACAGATTTGGAGGAAAATATAAACAAGGCAAATGGAAGAAAATATCTTTAATTAAAACATGACCATAAGAATTTGTTCTTCCCTCTCTGTGTGTATGTATAACAAAATCTCAATTGTCACTCATTAGGTGACTTCCACCTTGCTTTTTTTCCTCCATTTATTATTTAATCACTGTACATCTGTTCCCAGTTCCCTATATCCTCTCCTCCAAGTCAAACCCTTCACAGCCACCTCTTCCCATTCCTTCCTCTCCTTCCTTCCAGAGTATGGGAGGCCCACAGTTGGTACCATTCCACATTGGTATCTCAAGTCACCAGTCATGGCAGGACTAAGAACATTCTCTCCCACTGAAGAGTGACAAGGAAGTGTAACTAGGTTAAAATTACCCAGTGGCAGGTAACAGACTCAGAGACAGCCCCTACTCCTGTTGTTAGGGGACCCACATGATGACCACTTTTTGTGTAATGGATCTAGATTCAATTCATACAAGCTCTTTGGTTGGTGGTTCAGTCTCTGTGAGTCCCCATGGACCCATCAGGATGGCTAAGCTTAAAAAACAACCTCAAGTGACAGAGCATACTGGGAAGGATGCAGAGTAAGGGAGACACTCTTACATTGCTGGTGGGAGTGCACACGTGCATAATCACTGTGAAAAAGCAATCTAGAGGTTTCTCAGAAAATTACATATAAATCTACCTCAAGACCCAGCTATACCACTCTTGGGCATATACCCGAAAGATGCTCCACCTTTCCACAAGGACAGTTGCTCAACCATGTTCATTTCAGCCTTTTTCGTAATAGCCAGAAAACTGGAAACAACCTAGATGCCCTTCAAGTAAAAATGGAAAAAACAAACTTACACAATGGAATGCTACTCAGCTATTAAAAACAAGGAAATCATGAACTTTGCAAGCAAATGCATTGAAGTGTCAGTCTGATTGAGGTAACATGGACCCAGAACAACACACTTAGTCCTAGTCACTTATAGATGGATATTAGCCATATAATACAGGATAACCATAGTACAATTCACAGACCCAAAGAAGCCAAGGAGACCCCAAGGGAAGATGCTTGAATCTCAATAGAACAGTAAATAAAATAGACAGGGTAGATGGAAGGAGGGAACAGGATGTGAAATGGGGTAGGAAGGATAATGGGGAAGGGGATCAGGAAGGAGGAGAGTGGAGGAAGAGATGAGGAGAAGAATTGGGAGAAAGAAGAGAAATGGGTGTGAAATAGGGGAGGCTCCTGGGAATCTATGGGGGCTACTCCAAGCAACAAGTCATAAGGAACATAAAGTCAGCACCTCCTGCAACCAAGTGGGACTCCCAGCAGAGGGAGGAGAACACTAACCCACACAGACAACCTTCAACCCATTGTGTCTTGTCCAAAGAAGTGTAGGGACAAAGATGGAAGAGAGAATGACAAACCAGTGACCAGTCCAGCTTGAGACTAACCCCACAGGAGAGGGTTGACCACTGTCACTATTAATGATACTCTGCTATGTTTGCAGACAGGAGTCTAGCATAACTGCCTTCTGATAGGCTTCATTTGGCAGCTTATGGAGTCAGATACAGAGACCCAAGGCTAAGCAATGGGCCAAGCTCAGGGAGTGCTGTGGAAGAGTAGGTAGAGAGAGAAAGAGCATAGAGGGATAGAGGGAGACAGAGGGGTCAAGAATACCACAAGAAGACCTACAGAGCAATCAACCTCGATTTTTAAGTCAGGGTCTCACACTGATGTGGGACTGGCCAAGAAGCCTAGAGACTACCCAGAAAGCCTTTAGGTCTTATCTGTCTTATGTTATTTAACACTGGCTTTACAAATGTGGGCCACTGTGCCCAGTTCTTTTACATGAATTCTTGTATTTGCAAGAGAAACTCTTTATTGACTGACCCATCTCTGGGTTCTCCTTCAGAAAGATTTTTAAAGTCCAGTCAGGACTGTTAATATTAGGTTTACAGCAAATACTGCTTACATCATGATCCATGGTTCTGGTATTGAAGTTTCCCTTTTCAGTTTTAGTGTGGCTTTCTAGTATAAATTATACAAGCTGAAAATAAAATAACTCATAACAATCTATTCACCTAGAAAGGGCATGTTTCACCTATGCATTTATAACACATTTAAATCACATACATTTTCACTAATTATTCTAAATTTTCCAAGTAGAAGAATATAATTCTTCCTGACACAGGAAGAATTGTCAGTTTTAACAATATCAAGAAATAAAATGAGATTTTTGGGGAAATCTACTGACCAGCTCTTAGCTGTTGAATGACAGAGCAGGGTCATTTGCAGACTCTTAAAGTTGCCTCACCAAAAAAAAAAAAAAAAAATGTATGAACAAAAAAGTGCCAATTACTTAATGAAACTGTAGTACAAGGTTGATCTTCCATTGTCCCATTCTCACCAGTGAGATATGACCCAATTTATACAGCTACAAATCATTTGTCAGAACATAAAATTAGATGGAAAGGCCATAGCTTAAAGCCAACCTGAAATAGTGAGCATTTGGTATAGAATTTAAAAAGACATGAGAAAGAACAAATATTGGAAATCATTTATTAGTTTCCATAGCTATTTATCTTAATATTTAGCCTGGGGGTGTTCCTAATATAAAAAACTTTAACATGCAGGTTTTGAGTCATTGCAAATAAAGAGATAACCAGCTGTGCTCAGCATGGGACAGGCCACTTGTCATGTTTCCTGTGATGCCAAGACAGAATGTAGACAACTTTCCTGCAGCACAAAAATGCTTTAGAAGCTGATTGCCTTCTGACTGCCATTCTGATCGATTGTTGTTTTGTACTTCTTTGTCACATACCTGTCTTTGGACTCAAGCTTTCTTTCTTTTTTCATTTTTTTTCAAGGTTTTATGGGCAAACTTTCAATGTCTTTACTTTTACAAAAACTCTTTCTGTTTTGATATCAGCTTTATCCATTTTCAGTGATGGATTTCCCTATTAGTTGTGACACTCTTGACTCCTCACCTTCAACAAGAGACCTCTTCTATATTGACATCAGGCAACCAAAGGAAAGGGCACTTGTTTTACAACTTGGCTGTGTTTTTACAGCCCCCTGAACATCTGACATGCCTAAAATTAGTTTTTCTGGGCTAATTATTCAGATTTCATCACTTTTCAGAATTTGAGGTCAACAAAGAAAATAAGTATCTAAATAATTGCTGCTAACCTACTGATACCACACTCATTAGCTAGTGTTATTTTTAAAACATCACTAGTTAAGAGATAGGTAAGTTTGCCTTGGGGGTACAATGATTTACCTGCAGGCATTGCATAGGTAAAAATAGTAACTCTAACTATTGCATGTCTGATCCTTGCTCCACATGCTTAGAGATAGCTCTTTATCCCTTTTATAACCTACTCGTAGAGTAAATCTTTATTTTCTTTGCATATATTCTGTAGTCACCTCTAGGAGATGACATATTTTTATAATACATCTTGATCTGTAAATTCTGTAGTCCCAAAACACTTCCTTGTACTTCATGAAAACCCACTATAACAGATTCGGGGATCTACCAAACAAGAAGGGTTCTGCCCGTGAGAAGATGGAGAAACAAACAAGTAGACGCCCTGCAAACGTCAAACATCCAGGCATATAAGGATGAAATACGGGATTTAGTCTTTGCTCTGTGATCAGAGAACGATGTTTTCAGGAAGTAACTGTTAGATGATTATTATTAGATTACAGACAGCATCATTATATTATTAATGATGACACGGGTCACCATTAGGTGGAGGGAGGTGGGAGGAGGAGAAAGCAGCACTGCGGTGATAGGGAAACTGTAGACACTCTCTTCTGGGCAGCAACAGTGGTTTATGCTGGCTTCTTTGGGTGTATGTAATGCTGGAAATCCCTTTCTTGGGGAGGGAAACTTTATGTTACGTTACTATTTGCCTTTCTGCCCCTTTCATGTCTTGCTGAGAGGTATCAGGAGTCACCTTTTATACCATTTTTGTGCAAAATTTTGAAAATATCAAAACTCCTGCTTAGAGAACTGAACACATGCAACAGTAAGGCAGGTGTACAACAGCGTTCAGGACTCCAAGCCTGAGCTTAGCACCTGCTATGTACCACGGCATGAAACTCAAAGATGAAGTACACATAACATTTTTGTATCAGCTATATGACCTACTGAACGGCAGCTTGACTCTTTTGTGATTTTTGGCAACAGTCGTGTCATCTGAATGTAGAACATTAAAAGTTTCAAAATTACTTCATCCGGGTGGTACATGTTTACGATCCCAGCTATTCAGGAGGGTGGGGCATGAAGATCATACATTCAATATCAGTTTGAGCTATAGATTCTGCTGAAGACCATCCTGGGCAACTGAATGACACTGTGTCTCCTTTAGTAGCTTCAGGAAATTACAATTTGTTCAAGAGGGTTATTTGTGGCTTCCATTGTTAACTTATGAACATATTGAAAGAGAGCCCATTCACTGATCTGCCTAACTCCACTTTGTTTCTGACTCCACCTTCCTCCATTTCTTTCTTTCCAATCTCTCTTTCTGCTCTATCATTTTTTTTTTTGGATCCTAAAAACAAAACACTCACCTCCTCTCCTGGTTAGGGTTACTATTGCTGCAGTGAAGCACCATGATCAGAAAGCAAGTTGGGGAGGAAAGGGTTTCATTTGGCTTACACTTCATCAAAGAAGGAAGTCAGGAAAGGAACACAAACAGGGCAGGAACCTGGAGGCAGAGGCTGATGCAGGGGACTTTGAGGGGTGCTGCTTACTGGCTTGCTCCCATAGCTTGCTCAGCCTGCTTACTTATAGAATCCAGGACCACCAGCCCAAAAAGTGTCATCATCCACAGAGGCCTAGACCCTCCCCACCAGTCACCAATTAAGAGCATATTACACTATCCTAATATCTATAGAGACATGTTTTCACGTGTGGTTTTCTCCTCTCTGATGACTTTAACTTGTGGAAAGTTGACAGAAAACTATGCAGAACGCCTCTTTACACAATGTCCAACTTCTTGATATCCACAATGATGTACATGATGGATCCTATGATAATGCCTCAAAGTAACTCTCAAACTGTCCATGGCTAGACCAAAACCACCTAGACCGCTGCCATGGAAATCCCCAAACCATTCTCTTTGCTTTACTCTCATATATAACAGTGAGACTGTTATATACCAGAGCACATAGGCAGCAGATAGCCCTTTGGTCCCTGCACCACTGCTCTTCACAGTGTAACTATGTTATTAATCACTTTCCTACCTCACAGGCATTCAAATCCTTACCTGGACTTTGAATGCAGCAAGTCTATTGGGCCCCCCCTGGAGCCAGTGTTCCTGCCCCAACTGTGGTAATAATATGCCAACAAATCATTTTGTTTTATGGCTATTGGATGCATAGATTACTGCTGTAGAGCCAATTATGTTATATGCCTTAATTACTTTTAGTTTGTCTTGTGTTTTTCCCTTAAACTGCAGGAAATTGTGTTCCAATTACTGCAAGGGAACAATTCTGTTTACATTTCACTCTGCAAGTGGCCTCACCTCTCAGCAGAAATACTGAATTGCTGCTGCCACCAAAGTTTTTCTTTTGCATGCTTAAAGCTTTAGCAAATGACATTAATTCTTTGTCACAGGTAAAAGAAAGCTTGCCATGGGCTCAAATCTACAGCACCAGCCAGTCATTCCCATATAAAACAGCTGGAAAAGTCAGAAAAATCCCCACACTGTTACATCTGTTAGCCCAACAATGAGATTCATTCTCTGCTGCTCATTGCTTCCTAGCCTGTTGTCCAGAGTGACAAGTCTCTGATAAGGGCCTTAGTCAGTGACCTTCCTCTTTGATGCTATCCATCATGTGCTCCAGACTTAGGTGGCAATTTCCTTGCAAAGGCATGGCAAGCAGACTCTGCTAATGGCTTTTGGCACTGCTCTGTAGTCACCAGAGAGTATCTGAGTATGACAAAGCATCCAAGTTGTGTGAGCTAAAAAGGGAAAAAAAAATCTACCCATGTGAATAACCTATGTTTTTCTCTGTTCAACTGCAAACTTTGCTAATTTCCTAAGCACAAAGAAAGTTTAATTAAAGCCAGTGGAGCAGGGGACTGCCACAGTTGAGTACATTTTTATGTCACTCACATAGTCAGGGATCAGGCAAAATATGAAATGTGATATTAGCTTTGTTTGGTAAACAGCCACACTCCCTCGAGGTACATCCCTTCAGCCAGTACCCCAGTACTTTAAGGTATGTACTGAGTAGCACTCCAACGTTTCCTCCTCTTTGTAGTCTCCAGTCCTTCTGGTGTATTGACAACCACACTCTGCTTCCGGGAGCACAAGGCAAGACAGAACTCAACTGGGAAAGCGCTTCTGTGCTAGCCTCTGGCACAGCTCTGGGCTATGTTTATTTTGGCAGCCCTTCTCACTGGTTCAAGGAAGTGCCTTGAGGACCCGGTATGGAATTCCCATAACCACTTTGATGCCTGGGAAACTGCACTTGCTTGTTTTCAAAAGCAGTATGCTGTTCTGTCCAGTTGGAAAGAAAAGAATATTTGTGGTCAGAAATAGTAAAATGGAGATTGGAGAAATAGTTTGATTAACAGCGCACATGTTGTGGAAGCACAAGGGCTTGAGTTCAGTTCCCGGGACCCACCTAAAGAGCTGTGCATGGTAGAAGATGCTTATGATCTCACTGCTGGAGAAGTGGACACAGGAGTAGACTTGAGGCTTTCTCATCAACCAAGCTAACCTATCTGGTAGCTCCAAGTCAGTGAGAGACCTTGGCTCAGAGAAAGAATATGGTGATTTTGAAGATGACACTTGACGATCCAATTTCCTCAAGCCTGCTCCCACTCAATCATATGCGCCCATTCACACAAATGCATCCATACACATAAACACCCATGTATACATATGCCCTTCTGTGTACATAACACACATATATAATAAAATTGATAAAGTGATTTTATTTCCCTCATAACTTCACAAAATGTTGATCACTTTCCTAGAAAACGTAATGAAATCTCCACTTACCAGTGTATCTTATACTATCTATTTTTACCATGAAACACATTTGCCAGTTATTAGCACTTTGTATTTCCACACAAAATTGAACTTTTCATTAGTAACTTAATTCTAATTGGATTTGGAGATGAGTCGTTTTTACATTTCTAGGTCATATTTAGAAGCCAATTAATCCAGATGGTAATGAATTAAAATTTCAACAGATATTTACTAAATGCTGACTATATGCTAGGCCCTATTATAGACTTCTAGAGGTTCGGTACTTTCTAAGATCCTTGTAGTTTTCTAATTAAGAGAGCCAGGCAATAAACAAAACATGTTATTCAAGAAAGGGAAGGAGAGAAGTGCTGTGCTCAATAGTTGTACTTTTAAATGTATTTCACAGAAAAATCTGTGCTAACAAGATGGAATGTTTTTGAAGGGTTAATGAGGTGAGAAATTAATCCATAGAGTTGTATCTGCCCATGGATGAGACAACAGCCATGTCCAAGCACTGAGGATGAGGATGAAAGGCTTAAGCTTTAGGACCTTCAGAGTCCAGTCTGACTGGGTAGAATGGATGCTATAGGCTGATTTTTTTTCCTCCAAATCCATACATTGATGCCTTAAACACTAATGTCTAGGAGTGCCATTGTATTTAAATATAGGAGCATTAAGGAGATAATTGGGTTAAAATGAGGTCTTTGGGTTGAGTTTTCACCCTCTATGACTGCTCTTCTTTCAAAAAGAGGAAATTTGACATAGTTACATATAGGAGAGACCATATGAATACAGAATATGGCCATGTACAAGCAGAGGAGAGGAGACTCAATATAGGATCTTGGAGAAGACTTGGCTTGACACTACTAGATTAAAGAACTGTTGGGAAATAGATTTCTCTTTAAGTCGTCTGATGGATGGTACTTTGTTGTGATCATCCTAGAAAACTAACACAGTAAAATGAGTAAAGGAAGAATGAGTCCTGACAGCTGAGAAAGTGTAGGAGCGAACAAATCCTAGTTGTCAATTATGGTCTGTCAAATATTTTGCTTTATGCTCAGTAACATGGGGCTTCACTGGAGACTTAAATATGCTTTCCCTTTGGCTTCAAATGGGTTTCTCTCTTTCTGCTGCATTTTATAAACTGTATAGAAAAAGAAGAAAGAGTGGGGGAATGTTTAGAAATCTATAAATCATGTAATGAGATAATGATAGTATCTTAGATCAGATAGTGGTAGAAGTGATAAGAAGTCATATTTAATATATATATATATATGTTGAAGATAGAGATGATTTGATTTTCTGACAGACTGCATGAGAAGAGTAAGAAAATGAATATTTCTGCCATTCAAGAAAGGTGCTGACACACACATCACTAGCGATACATAATAGAGTTATAGCACACAGCTTATGGGAAATTATGTTACAAGGAGAAAATTATTAAGATAGCTGTCATCCCATGAACTCTAATTGTTCAATCATACAAGCCAAACAAACATGCTGTATACGAACAATGTCCGAGCAGAAAGATAACCTATATGTGAGTGAGGGTACACGTGTGTGCATGCGCATATGCACAAACACACACACACTCACACGCACACACAAACACACACACACACACCCCCCCCTCACAAAAGAACAGCATCTACATAGTTGCTCTAGGTAAAAATCTGATCGGGACTAGTGGTAAGATATGTATACCTAGGACAAAGCACTGAATATCAGAAGCACTAATACCAAACTTTCATTCGAGGATTCACAACACCTGCCAAAAGAGTTCTCTTGAATTTAAGCAATCTGATCTAGCTGTCTGCTCAACTACCAAAAGTTGAAAGGAACTGAGCCTTTAGGACCACTTCTCGCCAAAGTTAAACATGAACCAATAGTATGGGTTATCACTGACTAGAAATTCAACATTTTTGTTGTAGTTTTATTTTGCCAACATTTGATAATAGAAGCAGTGGCTTAAAAAAATACGTGGTGAGTCATCTAAATGGATCTAGAAGGTAGAAAGTTGAATATGAGATTGTGGGATAATGGGCAAGGTTTGTACTTTATGATATTGCCTGAGTAAAGATGGCTTCACTTACAATCAGTTACTAGCCGTATAATATAGGATAGCCATCTACAGACCTAAAGAAGATAAACACTAGGGAAATCCAAGGGAGGATGCTTAAATCTCATTCAGAATGGCAAACATGATAGACACCAGAAGCAGTGCAAGAGAGGGAACAGGATGGCAACCTACTATAGAGGGTCCTCTGAATGGCTCCACCCAACAGGGGATCAAAGCAGATGCTGAGACTCATAGCCAAACTTTGAGTAGAGCACAGGGAAGAATGGGGAGAAATAGAAGAACATGGAGGGGATAGGAGTCCCAAAAGGAGACCAACAAATCTAAAGTATTTGAGCTCAGAGGGTCTTGCAGAGACTGATGCACCAATGGAAGACCATGAATGGAGAGGACCTAGACCCCCTGCTCAGATGTGATCCATTGGCAGCTCAGTCTCCATGTGGATCTGTGAGTGAGGGGAATAGGGGCTGCCTCTATCATGAACTTGGTTGATTGCTCTTTGATCATTCACACCTGGTGTTGCAGCCTTATCAGGCTATGGAGGAAGAGGATCCAGGTAGTCTTGATGAGACTTAACAAGCTTTGGGCAGATGGCAGAGGAGGAGAACTTCCCCTTTCAGTGGACTAGGGGAAGGGGATAGGGGCAAAGAAGGAGGGAGGGTGGGATTGGGAGAAATTGAGGGAGGATGCTTCAGTCAGATTATATAATGAATAAGTTTTGAAGAAAAACAATTAAATTTAAATTTTTTGAAAAGGTATTCAACGTTGTAAAAATGTTACCAAAGGGTTTTAAAAATCTTTACCAATATATGTGCAGATTAAAAATACAAAAGCACTGATGAAGGAACATCCATGTCCAAAGAGCATATCTTCACAAAGAACATATAATGGCTAGTTTTTCTTAGATGTCCTTGTGGACAACTTTTAGCATATTTCTGATCAATAGCACTTAGACTTTAAGGGGTAATAGCCAAGTTATTGATTTTTAAAAAAATAAGATTGTTTAACATACATTTATTGAAGCAGACATAATATTATGTTCAAGAGCAATAATTCTGCAATAAAGAGTTTAGTTAAAATCCTGTCTTTACTGCACTGTTACTGTGAAAATGAGAAAGTTAATATATTCCATGTCTCACTCCTCTTGCCTCTGCAATGAAAATGATAACTGTTTCCTACAAGATAGTATATTAAAAACATTTACCGGCAAGATTAAGAGTAGAAAGTTGTCATAATCATAGTGATTAAATATTAATATGTCCTTTATATGATTTATTTTATTTTTAACTAACTATGTGTATATATGCAAATATGTATCCCATGGATGGCAGAGGCCAGAAGAGGTTGTCGTATCCCCTAGAGCTGGAGTTATAGGTGAATGTGAGCTAGAAGCTGATATGGGGCTTGTCATGAAAATAAGGTCCTAAGAGTAGCAAATGCTCTTAGCAAATGAACCAGCTCTCCAGACCTCTTATGTCATTTTTGAAGCACATTGAAAGTTTTGGGTCAGTCCATGTATGAGGATGATTAAAACATAGTATCTGAAACAATTTGCAGGAAGTAAAACAGTTGTCTATGCTATCTCAAATAGGGAACACAGACCAAATGCACAGCTCACAACAATCCCGAATCACCATGATACATCGTATGAAGGTATCATTCCTAGGTAGATACATACACCTGACTTAGGCTTAACCAGCTCTTCCCTCCTTCGGAGATGCTCTTTCAGCTTCACAGCTGAGTTCCTCAAAGCCAACCTCACTCTTCCTCTTTCACGAGCTACTCTAACTTCAGAGGTGAATTATCTCATTACTCTTCTGACAAACAAGATTTTACTTAAAACTACAGAAGCCATTTCTTATGTTGACAGTCAGAGCCCCTTCTAATGGATATATGACAAATTTCCCATTTGGGTGTGTATATTCTTGTGTCTGCCACGGTTCATTCTTGACAGGAATCTTAAATCCAATTTTAACTCTGACTTAACCTCAAATGTTCAAAAGGAGCTCCCTCACATGAAGGTACTCAGGAAAGCTAATTACTTAAGTCCTCAGTTCCCCTTGAGACTGTTTTAAAAGCGGGACTGTCTTGGCAGTCTATTAAAACTGCTAACGTGGACCGAGTCTCCATTTAACTGTCTCCTTCATATGCACATTACAATGTAGTTTTCTATAAAATGGCATTTGATAATTTTACTGTTCACTTTTAGAACACTGAATATCCATCTGCATACTTGTCTTTATAAGAATAAGAAGTACTTTCCAAATAGGTCACAGTTTCTGTCATTACTGTCCTCAAGTGCTACATATGGAAAATGCATGGGGTGACTTGGAAATACCTGCTTTATAAATGTTTGCTCTCTTGCTTGTTATTCACGTGCTGAAATTATTTCAGAGATGCAGGAAAACTTACTTTTAGAGATAAATAAACAGATATCTTTCTTGGTGCTCTCTGGGATATCGATCAATCCACTCTGTAAAATTTTCTCCTTGGATATCAATATAATTTTGTTCTAGCTCTCTAGTCATAAACAAAATTTCTAACTACTTATTGACATTTGGGACAATATCTGTCTTCTAATTATGACAATTCTCTCATTTTATAGTACATATTCTTCCAT
Source organism: Meriones unguiculatus (assembly GCF_030254825.1). NCBI lineage: Eukaryota > Metazoa > Chordata > Mammalia > Rodentia > Muridae > Meriones > Meriones unguiculatus. Next base: position 29,227,864 of record NC_083355.1, on the reverse strand, counting down.
TAAACAGACTCAGGGAGGCTAGATACACTTTTATACTCTTCTTCATGTGACTTTTTTTAGAGTTATTGCTATGTGTGTTTGTCTGTGAGTGTGTGTGTGAGAGAGAGAGAGAGAGAGAAAGAGAGAGAGAGAGAGAGAGAGAGAGAGAGAGAGAGAGAGAGAGATAATATGTGTGTGTATCCATGATGGTGAAGAAGAGGGCATCAGATGTCCTCCAGCTAGAGGTGTGTGTGGTTGTGTGCTTTCTGAAATGGAGGCTGGAAACAAAACCTAACTCATTGGAAAGAATAGAAAGAACTCTCAACCTCTGAGCCATCTCTCCAGACCCTAGGTCTAGAATTCTTTGGCCAGTCGTGTTGCATGTCTCAGATGTCACAGAAATTCAGATGTTTTGTTGACATGTTCATTAACCTGATCACTCACTCAACACATGTAATTTCAGGAACTGTGAGGAAGGCTTCAATTCCTAGGTTTATGAATACTGAGGTGGTTTGAAAATGTCTCCTCAGTGTCACAGTGCTGATAAGAACGTTCATTTGCACACTTGGCATGAAGGTGATGAAACACTTTGTGGAAGAGAAATGTGGACCAGGAAAGAGAATGTAGGCCAGGAAGACACCCTCAAAACTTGTATCAGTTACCTTCTCCTGAGATGTCAGACAGGCTTCAGAAGCTCCCCTCTCCCTCCCACACAGTATAGGCTTTTGCTGTCACTCTTGGCCACTCATCAGAAAGTGGTCTCCTCATTGAGACACTTTTGCTGAAGATAGCATGCCTTAGAGCATCATAGGGAGAGATTAAGTTGGAACTGAGTTGAAAGCTTCTTCCCCACTAGCTTTGACAGTTTGTGTAGGAGCTATGCAGTCTGCTGCTGATGGAGAAAAGACATCAACAGTCTTAATCAGCTATGAATCCGAACAACTATGAGACCACAAGCATGGTGTGTATTCCTGCCCAATAATTGTAGTACTATTTCAGGGGTTACCAACTTCTTTCTACTTGGATTTTATACCTACTCCACAGCAGGGAATACATGTCTGCAGCTGTAAACCTGGCTAAAATTTTATAGTAGAGAAATCATAGGCCCTAGGAATAAATTGAATACCGTTTAGATAAATTGACATAGCATCAAGCAGTATGGTGAATATTTATCTTAACACACAGAGATGAATGCCATATTCAGCCTTACTCAGATAGAGCTCTCTTTTCAGTAAACAGTGGTCAGTAGAGAGATCAATCACTACACAAGGTGCTGATAATAAGTGATGGATGAATACTCAGTCCTACACAAATAATTCATACCATTTTCTCTAAGACTCAGAAAGTATTGTTAAAGAAGGTAAGAAAAAAAAAGCAATGTACACAATGGAATACTATTCAGCTATTAAAAACAAGGACATCATAAAATTTGCAGGCAAATGGATAGATCTGGAAAAGATCATCCTGAGAGAGGCAACCCAGACCCAGAAAGACATGCATGAAATGTACTCACTCATAAGCAGATTTTAGCCACATAATATTGGATAACCATACTACAATTCTGAGGCCTAAAGAAGCTAAATAACAAGGAGGACTCTAGGGAGGATGTTTAATTTTCATTGAGAAGGGATACCTTAATAGACACTGGTAGCAGCTGAAGAGATGGAACAGGACAGGAGCCTACCTTAGATGTCCTCTGAAACACTCCAAACACTAGGGGATCAAAGCAGATACTGACATTCACAACCAAATTTTGAGCAGAGCACAAGGAATCTTATGGAAGAGCAAGGGTATAGAAGGATCCAGAGGGAACAAGGGCTCCATGAGAAGATCAATGGAGCCAACAAATCTGAGCCCCGGGGGGCCTGCAGAGACTGATGCACCAAACAAGGACCATGCATGGAGAAGACCTCAGCCCTCTACTCAGATGTAGCAGATAAGCAGCTCAGTCTCCATGTGGGTCCTCTAGTAAGGGGAGCAGGTACTGTCTCTGACATCGACTCTGTTGCCTGCTCCTCAATCACCTCCCCCTGGTGGGGTGGCCTAGCCTGACCACAGAGAAAGAGAATGCCAGTCATGGTGAGAGACTTGGTAGGCTGGGGTCAGTTGATAGGGGAGGAGAGCTCCCCCTTTCTGAGGAATAGGGGATAGAGTTTGGGGTGGGGTAGAGGGAAGGAGGGTGGGACCAGTATGACATGACAGAGGGGGCTACAATCAGGATGTAAAGTGAATAAGAAATTTAAATAAAAAACAGAAAGCCATAAACTAGGGAGAATGTCTGCAAAATGCCATCTTCTTGGCAAGTCTAACCAGAAACTCACAGTAGCTGTAAATGCTTGCACTGGTAGGCACAGGAATGATCCTGTGACTAGCCAGACTTGGATAAAGGAGGTCTCAAGGAGACCTACTCTTTACTGCCCAATTGTTCCAAATGAGTAGGTTCTGCAGAGGAGGTACTGCCTTCAGGTATATTTCCATTAGTGACCACATCAGATCCCTAGAAACAGTTCAAATCCAGCACAGGCAGCTCTAGTGGAACTAAATGAGTCACAAACCAATCCAAAGTTACGAATCTTAAAGAGGGATTGGTAGGGATAGGGTTGTGAGAATGTTGAGATGAAAATCAAAGAGTCTAGAGAAGTTATCAAAATACATTATATATACATGCATGAAACTGTCAAATCACTATATCAATAAAATGAAAAAAAAAAAAAGTTAAAAGTAAGTTAAACAGCACTTACATAGTTGAGTTTGACCAGATATATCTACATAGACACTGATGGAAATAATAGCATAGTTTACCTCGAAGAAAACTGGGGGAAAGATGTGGTGAATGTTTTCACATTAAATTGTTCAGCACCGTTTATATTCTGAATAAAGGCATTTTAAGAAGAAGTTCTACATAAGGCCTGAGCTTATATTATACACATATAGTTTCAATATTAAGTTTCTGTGAACATGTTAAATATACCCAGCAGTATTTTTCCTGGACATATTTCTTTTAATACGAACTGAGGACATGGTCCATGCATTCTTTACTCTATGACAACTCCTCTCTTGTCAACTCCCAGCAAAATGGCTGCTTGATTAACATGCTGTGTGTGCTCTTTCATCTGCATATAGTCATGTAGCGAAGTTTCTTGGAAATCCACTCTGTGGATGGAGGGAGCTTACTTTACTTACTTTCCTTCACCATGAATGATCTTCTCATGACTATTTATGCTCAGTTGTTCAGTTGACTTTGTCTTTGTAATGAGTTTGAAACAGGTCCGGTTTCTCATGTAACGTTTTGTAAAATTTATTTGCATTTGATAAACACTACTATTACTGAGTTCTTTTGTTTTGTCCAATATTCTATAGGTAACCCCCCCAAAATAAATTTGAATTGCAGAGACAATGAGTCTCATAAAATTACATGAACTATCAATTTCTTTGATTCTGCATTTCTGTTTAATAATCAACATACCATCTTAATCAGCAGTTGGGCGTGCAAATCATTCTGCTTTAAGATAACTGAGCTTCTGAATCAAGTTCATGCTGTGAAATAATGAGACTTTCTAAAACTGTCTTTACATAATGGGACTTCACTAGCTAAAGATACATGAACTAATCAAAATAGAAAGAGACTTGAAGCAATATCCTAACCATTTAAATTGGTTAAATTGTTTAGTATTTCTATTAAGAGTATGAACCTGATTTTATTAATGGCTTTTCTATTTACTATGAGACTTTGACAAGTTTGTAAAGGTCTGGAAGCACAGAGATTTAACATGTGAGATGCTTAATTGTCCTGAGATACTAGAATTATAGAGGTAGATAGTCTGCTACCATTAAAAACAAAGCATATTTTCCTTCTTTTCAACAGTTCTTATTATGTAGCAGTCATTCTCATGATGAGAAGGAAGCTTCTGGTATCCGAGTCCAAGGCATCTTGTTCATGTTTCAAAGAGAAGATATTCATGTAAATTCACAGTTTAATTCTTATCCAGTTTTGTTATCAAGGTCTTATTGGCTTAAAGAGTGAATTTATTTTGCAAGATTTTTAGATTAGGGTGTGTGTGTGTGTGTGTGTGTGTTTGTGTGTGTGTGTGTGTGTGTGTGTGTGTGTGTGTGTGTGTGTGACAGTCTGTGTGTGAAAAATCAGAAGACAACTCTCCTTCTACCATATAGATCTCTGGGATCGAACTCAGGTCATTAGGTTTGGTGGCAAGTATATTCAAACACTGCTCCATGGTATATATTTTTTTCTTTAATAATACTTATCAAGCTCATACCAGGCATTTATCTCCAAAGTTTCTTTGTTGCATATTTTGATTGGAATGACCTTTGTATTGATGAGAGTGGGATATTAAAGTCAGCAATTATGTTAGTCAGCTACCATTGCTGTTTGTGCTCTGTATTTCTGTTTAGCACTACTCACCTTTTAAAAGTGAGCTAACAATTAGAATTAATGTGTGTGTGTGTGAGAGAGAGAGAAATAGAGAGAGAGAGAGAGAGAGAGAGAGAGAGAAGAAGAAGAAGAAGAAGAAGGGAGGTCTGTGAAAAGGAGGTGGGAATGGATGTGGAAGAAGCTGGGGAAAGAGGAGAGACTAGGATCAAAATATGTCCAATGACATTTTCAAATGATATATAAAATATTATTTAAAAAGATAGAGTAATAAAACACATAGAAGACATTTGGAAAGTAAAGTAAATTAAAAACAATACTAACAACTTTTTTTTTTCCTCAAAAAACAGCGACAAAGAAGCAGAGTCTTTCTGAATGTCTAATATTAGAACCGTGCATTTAAGGGAGCAGAGGCGCATTGTGAATAGAATCTATTGTAGTCCTTCCTCATTCTGTAAAGTTTGGTGCTGTGTGTGGGCTGAGGGCAGGATATACTGTCAATATCAAGATTTTATTCTCTTTATATGGTTCACTTTGTTTACTGGGAGCTGCCGCTGGCTCCAAAAGCTTTGTGCCATGTGGGAGTTTCACATTGCCACTTGCTGCAGAATACGTTGGTGTTTAGAGGAAATATCCAAGCTCAGGGATTCTCCCAACTGCCTTGCAGGGAGGAAAGATTTCTTTGTCCTACAGAGCATTCTATAAATTCCCTGAATAGAACAAACCTAGGCCATCCACCCTTTGGTCTAAATGCTTTCAGACTACTCTTTAGAGTTAACTACTCTTTGGAAACCAATAAATCCGTGTTGGGTTCAGAGTTGTAGACCCTATAAAGAATTAGGGCATGCAAGTAGTGAGGAAGCTGAGGCAGACGGACAATCAGAACTCTAAATCCTCTGCAGTATTCCATAAGTGATAAGTGGTCTCCTCGTGAGGATAAGACCATCCCCACTCTCCTCTCTACAGCCCGAGATCATAGCTGCTTAAAGGTCTCAGTGGATCTATATGATACCTTCTTTCTCAATGATTGCTGTCCATAGTCATCTCCTGTCCAGACATTACACCTATATGGCTTCAGTCTCTAGCTGATTTTCAGGTACACAGTGCAGATGAGAATTAAACAAGAACACCCCCAGGCCCAAGTATCATCTGGCTAGAATCTGGAAAGTAGACTAAGTGATACACTGCATTTCCTTAATGCCTCAGCGGATTTCACCAAATCCCCATGTCTGTGTCTGACACATAAACTATGACCCTTGTCAGATGTCAAGATGTCTGCTTGTTTACCTTCAGTTCCCAGTTCATCACCCTCCCAAGATGTAGGCCTACAAGATACAGAATGTTTTCTTTTTGTCTCTGATTCATGTTTCTCTTTCTCTCTACCTTTGTATTATACAGTCATCTCTCTCTTTCTCCACTCTCACTCTGTCTCTGTCGCTTTTTAAATATGTGGATGTGTGCTTCTGTTTTCATGGGTGTGTGCATGTGAGTGCTGGCACCTGTGGACATCAGAGATCTTGTATTCTTAGGAACTGGACTTAAAGGAAGATGTGAGCAATCTGACATGAGTGTTAGGAAGCAAAAGGTCAATACATCTTCCCATGTCACCCTTTTTTGGTAATTCTTGGTGTTCTATGTAACAAAGCCCCTACTTTGTTAACCTGCATCTTCTTGTTCATATCAAACCTAGAAAAGAAATTGCTTGCCAGCTATACCATCCGAGATATGTGAGGCCTTCCATTCTTTTATTTTACTCTGTATGAATTTCACAGAAATCTCTACCAAACATATTTCGCTTACAACTTACTCAGTAGAACTCCGTGACATTGTCACTTCCTCATGAAGAGAAGATGAAGTGAAGGAAAGTGATAATTTTTGTTTTCGCAAATTGCCTTTTTCATACAAAGTTAATTGATTCAGAGTTTGATTCTAAGGGAGAAAATGAGAGAAGATATCAACAGAGTTGTCCACATCTGCTCTATCGCTTTAGTTCCCGTATTCTAATAGAGAGCTAAGAATGCTAAACAGTTTTCAGAAGCTGTTGGAATACCACCAATAAAGTGTGTCATGAGTTGCTAGTATATGGTAAATTATGGGTAATATTGGCCATTAGTGTCAACGTTGTTGCATTTTAAAATTGGTGCAAATCCATTACTGAAATACGGCCGAAATTTTCCTTTGAGTCATCAAGGATTTAGGATATCTTGTGCTTATGTGATGATGTCTTTGTTCTTTGGAGCTGGCCTCTGGAAAACATCCTTTAGTTGTCTGAAATCTGACCATGCTGTCTCCTTTTTCTCTCTGGCCAAACAGCAAGAGCTTTCCATGGAAATTCTTTAGAGCAAAAGAAACCATATTAGCATATTTTATTTACATATTCTAAACATTAAAATGTTTTTTTTTCAACAGGAAACAACCTAGGAACCTGCCACAGAGGGCCTCTGAAAGCCTCTGCCCTGCAGACTATCAAAGCAGATGCTGAGCCTGATGGCCAACTGTAGGGCAGAGTGAATGGAATTTTATGTAAGAAGTGGGAAATAGCAAGAGCTGGAGAGGACAGGAACTCCACAAGGAGAGCAACAGAACAAGAAAATTTGAACACAGGGAACTTTGCAGAGACTCATACTCCAACCAAGGACTATTCATAGAGATAACCTAGAACCCCTGCACAGATGTAGCCCATGGCAGTTCAGTGTCCAAGTGGGTTACATAGTAACAGGAAGAGGGACTGCCTCTGACATAATCTGATTGGCCTGCTCATTGATCACCCCCCCCTTGGGGGGAGCAGCCTTACCAGGCCACAGAAGATGACAATGCAGCCACTTCTGATGAGAACTGATAGTCTAAGATCAGAAAGAAGGAGAGGAAGACCTCCCCTATCAGTGGACTTGGGGAGGGGCATGCATGCAGAAAGGGGAGAAAAGGTGGGACCGGAAGGGGAGGGGCTTATGGGGAGATACAAAATGAATAAAGTGTAATTAACAACAGCAACAATAATAATAATAATAATAATAATAATAAATGTTTTTGTTTCAATCCAACATCCAGGATGATGGCTTTTATAAGTAGTATGTCTAGAGCCATCTTTCAAACCTTTTACTCTCTTTCACCAAAATTCTTTAAAAGCCATTTCCTATTTAGTTGTTAAAACAGACTTTTCTTAATTGGAAAAGTGTTAATAACAGCAAGTTTAATAAGAGGTAGTTGGTTCTTCTGCATGCTGGCTGAACCCAGTTTGTTAGCTCCCCGGGGTTTGGGATATGTCTTTTGATCTTTCACTTTATTTTATTGATGTGGTGCATACAGAAAGTCATGATTTTCTTAAATATAATAGTTATTATTTCTTCACCCTGGTCCCATAAGCACCAGAACACACACCTAATGCATAACTAATGATACACGTGTATTTCTCTATAAAAGTGGAAAAACAGAAGGGAACCGGGAAATTGCAAATCTCGAGAGTGCCTAAGAATGTCTTGAGTGCTTAATGTGTTTTTCTCTGCTTAAGGGATGGAAGGGCAGAAGCTAAGCAACAGAAAGGTGAATGGTAAGTGCTTGCTAAGTAAAAGGCTGCTGCAGCACCAGTCATTAAGAACTTTCTTCCTAGTGATTCACACCTGTCAACTGGACAATAAGACTAACCAGAACGGGCACTATTCTTCTTCTGTCTGTGCTAGGGAAATTTGTTTTATATGTGTGATTACTCAGCCGGACATTAACTCTAGGGTCCCTGCCCTTAAACGTGCTAGTGAACTTGAAAAGTTCAAGCTTCAACAACCAGTATGGGCAATGGAACAGTTTCTAAAATTTTAAACAACTTTATATTGTATTACATATGAGAAACTACAAAATGTCCTCTTACAAACATATATTTGGAAATGATGCTATATAGCTATTTATATAGCTATCAAGATGAGTAATTATAAGGATAACAAAGAATCTCTGTACTTCTTTCCATAGCTTTTATTAATATTAATGATGTAACTTTGATAGTTATGAAAAATAAAGAATTATCATGAGTGTTAACTAGAATACAGGCATTATTTGAATTTTAAAAGATGTAAACTTGTACAACCACTCTGGAAAGCAATCTGGCACTTTCTCAGACAGCTAGGAATAGCGCTTCCTCAAGATCCAGCCATACCACTCCTAGGAATATATCCAAAAGAGGCTCAAGTACACAATAAGGACATTTACTCAACCATGTTTATAGCAGCTTTATTTGTAATAGCCAGAAACTGGAAACAACCCAGATGGCCCTCAACTGAGGAATGGATATAGAAATTGTGGTACATCTACACAATGGAATATTACTCAGCAATCAAAAACAAGGAAATCATGAAATTTGCAGGTAAATGATGGGACCTGGAAAGGATCATCCTGAGTGATCTATCCCAAAAGCAGAAAGACACACACAGTAAATACTCACTCATATAGATATATAATATAGGATAAACCTAATAAAATCTGTAAAATCTGTACACCTAAAGAAACTAATCAAGAGGGAGGAGTCTGGCTAAAATGCTCAATCCCCATTCCGAAAGGCAAAGAGGATGAACACCAGAAGAAGAAGAAAACAGGAAACAAGTTAGGAGCCTCCCACAGAGGGCCTCTGAAAGGCTCTGCCCTGCAGACTATGAAAGCAGATGTTGAGACTTGGCCAAACTTTGGGCAGAATTCAGGGAATCTTATGAAAGTAGTGGAAAATAATAGTTAGATCTGGCAAGGATAGTAGGTCCACAAGGAGAGCAACAGAACCAAAAATTTGAGCACAGGGGTCTTTCCTGAGACTCATACTCCTACCAAAAACCATGCATGGAGATTACCTAGAACCTCTGCACAGATGTAGCCCATGGCAGTTCAGTGTCTAAGTGGGTTTCATAGTAATGGGAACAGGGACTGCTTCTGACATGAACTGATTGGCCTGCTCTTTGATCACCTCTCCCTGAGGGAGGAGCAGCCTTACCAGGCCACAGAGGAAGACAATGCAGCCACTCCTGATGAGACCTAATAGACTAGGATCAGAAGGAAGAAAAAGAAACCCTCCCCTATCAGTGGACTTGGGGAGGGGAGTGTGTGGAGAAGGAGGAGGAAAGAAGGGGTTAGGAGGGGAGGAGGGAGGAAACTAGAGGGGGGATACAAAGTAAATAAAGTATAATTTAAAAAAAAAAGATGCAACAGTCAGTGTAACCAAACACCTAAGAAAATAACAAGGGCAAAGAAGATGCGATTTGTCTCATGTGTCAAGTGCTTAGCCCAGATATTTGCCCTTGTGAGTTGGGGAGAACATGATGGTATCGTGTAGAAAACCTGTGACCAAGGGGATTCTTTATCTCAGGTGGATCAGAATCAGAAGAAAATAAAATTGAAGAAGGAGGAATACAGAATGGAACTAGGGACCACAGAGCTCCTAAAAGAATGTTTATATTTACATACATACTTTCTAGAACTAGGCCTACCTCAGACCGTTCATCACTCCCCAAACCCTATTCCTTTTCACATATCACCAAAAAAAAAAAAAAGAAAAAAGAAAAAGGAAAAAAAAGACTCTTTTATTAGATTAGAGCCCTCAGAGATTGATTGATTAAATGAAATAAAATGAGCTAATGGCAATACAAAACTATATTATATAAATGCAGGTTTAATGGGAGAAGAGGGGGGGAGGAGAGAGAGAGCAGGAAGTGAGGAAATTGGGAGAAAGGAAGAAAGGGAGCCTTCAGAACCAACATGTCTGGGTTGTCTAGTGAAGGGCCTCTGGGAGAGAAGCCCTGCCCCTATGTACAGGGCAGGGTATGACAGCCACTCCCAGCAGCAGGTAGGGTCTTTCTTTAACATCCTAGCCATTTTTTGGATAATAAATGGATAATGGGTGAAGAATCTATTTTGGTTACCTCCAGCTGCCATTGGGGGCTTTGATTTTGGAGAGGAGAGAAAACAAAACAAACAAACAACAACAACAACAAAAAAAACCTGGAGTGTTGGCCAAGTTCCAAGAGCAGGCTGTTCTATTTGCTGTCAAGGGCCTGTGAGACCATCTGTGGCCAGGAAATTGCAGGTCCAACTGATGGGGTCTGTGAGGTTGAGGCTGGAGCCCCTGAGTTCTGGATACAGCCCTTGAGGAAGCAGGATGCTGGAACATGGATATGTTAGGGGCAGAAGATGGAGTCAAGGGGTTTAACTTTTAGGCCCGTGGATGTTTAGACCCATCCACATTCTTGGTAGTTGCGGAGGGGAGTACTAAAACCAGGGCAGGAATTTCACCTCCAGGAATAGGTAGGCCTGGAAACAGGCTGTTGTTTGGCAGTACTTATCTAAAGCTTGACCTGTGGATTCTAGTGGATCTCCTAAAGCTTACAAGAATCTTTTTTAAGCTTATGGAAAGAGACCAATTGAATTGGGAGACAATTTAAAATCCGATTAATGTTAAAGCTCTGAACAGTCTTAATATTAAAACAGTAGCATAGTGGGGGGAAGAGTTTTTATATCCCTGAAATTATTTTCTTATCACCAACCTTAAAATACCTTCTTAGACCCTCAAACACTTTATCAGAAGCTCAGACCTTACATAAACTGTACATTTTTGAAAGGGCAGGGGAAGCTTTGGTTGCTGCCGTTAAACCAATCTTCAAACCCAGCAGAGACCTGAGAAGGATAAATTAACGGAAGAAGCATAATCCAAACAGCCTATGCATTGATTGATGCGACAGAGGCTAACCCATCATCCAGACAGCATTCTCAGTAGACTCCTGTGTTGTCAGTGGCTTCTGTGGTCACCAGCCCTAGGACAGCATTGCATCATCCGTCTTCCGGTTCTGGGCCAAGCAAATCTGAGAGGTTTTTCTTGTGGAGGAGGAATTTGGGAGAATGACTGACCTTATTTTGTCCAGGCAAAATGGTTGCAGTTAGCTCTCCAGGTGTCAAGTTTGTCCACAGTTCAGGCAGGGCCTTAGCAGAGGCTAGTTGGGGCAGTCCTGCCCAGTATCACAGTATCCGGGTGGTGTCACCTGTCGTTGTGCCCAAATATTCCTGGAGGCCTTGGGGTCACCTCTAGAATCTGGGGCATCTGCCGTATTAAGCTTTTTATTAAGCATTTTAATGTACTATTCTGCAGATTTTCTGACAGGTTTGAGGACCATGATTGATTAAGTATAGCTGAGCCAAACAAACTTTGATTGCATAGTTATCCATACTGGGCTTAACCTTAGAAACAGAAAACAAGAGACTCGGTAAAGCTTAATCATTATTTTTAGCATGACTGTTAATATATTTCTGAATTAGTGTCAAAGGGAAAATTTCAATCATAGATAAAAGTTCATAGACTTGAAATCCGGCTAATCCTATCATACCACATCATTGCAGACTGAACAGCAAAAGCTTAAAAGGTGGCGACAAAGCCTTGGCTCAACTGCCCTTATTCCAAAACCAACATGGCGATCAGCCACGTGTCTTAAGCTGCCCAAAGTAGGAATTAAAAACTGGATCACCAGTCCAGGCCCTGCTTCTGCCTGCTGCTGTCTCCACCACAGAGACCTTGCATGGGTGGAGGGTAGAATCAGGATGGGTCAGGGGGGGACCTGAAGCCAAATGTGCAGACACAGCCTCAGAAAGTGGAAGAGGGGGAAGGGTGGAAGAACGCTTTCCGAAACACCTGCATAGACAGTTTGGAAATTTCCCGCAGACACCCAAGAGGCGTCTGGCCATCAGTTTGAGACCCAGAAGCACCCATTTTTCCAGCCTTTGCTAGAATTCCAAGATTATTGAAGTGGTGTCCCAAATCAAGAATCTGGGAAGGTCTGGCTTGTTCCAGAGGTATTCCACTCATGTGGCTACATCTTCACAGAAGAGTCGGCGAGGAGGGGTTCGTGAACCCCAGAAGAGGTATCTGGTACCTTTTGTCAACAGCTGGGGGACATAGCATTTACAAAATCCAAAGTTGCCTCCGGCAGAGAGGGAGGTGGGAGGAGAGAAGCAGTTGGTTCCCAAGTTGCCCAGTCACTGGACTAGGTACTCAGCTTCTCACTTGTTTCAAGATGGTACCATCAGAGCAGGTGGAGAACTGTTAGGGGAAGGAGTGTCCCTATGAAACCCAGTTTGTGGGGCTCAACTTCCCCTGAGTCAGGGGCACCAGATGACTTAAATAAAACGGAGTGAGCTAATGGGGAAACAAAGGTATATTATATAAATGCGGGTTTATTGAAAGCAGTAAGGGAGAGTGTGGGGGAAGGGGAGCTCTTGCTGGGGTGTGGCAGAGTGGGAGGGAGGGAGAGAGAATGAGAGTTAGGGTGAGAGAATGAGAGAGAGAGAGAGAGAGAGAGAGAGAGAGAGAGAGAGAGAGAGAGAGAGAGAGAGCGCAGAAAGGGAGGAAAGGGATAGAGAGGAAGAAAAGGGGCTGCAGAACCAAGATATTTGTTTTATATAGTGAAGGGCCTCTGGGAGAGAAGCCCCGCCCCTAGGAAGAGGGGAAAGTACTGCAGCCACACTCTGCAGCACACTTCAACAGAGATATCCTCACGGGTATACTTTATTAATTTAGGCATTTTCAACCTAGTCAAATTTACAGTCAAGGTTCATGCTCTCATCCCATTGTCTCACTTTCCCAGCTGCTGATTCCAGATGACATTCTCCATGAAATAGTCGTACTTCTTATTTGTGACACTATCTCTGGCTGCCCTGCTTTTTCGTGAGGTGACAAAAGCTCTCTTAATATATTTTATATATGCAGTGACCCTTTATTTAAATTTATCTGACGTCTTGTGATGAAAAGGAAATTATAAATTGGAGCTAAATTTCAAGAGGATGAAGGAAATACCTTAAACTCTGTTCTTTCAGGAAGTATGTAATATTATTACTGACAGGTTACATTTTACTTGTGTCATGGGTAAGTGTGATTGCCGCCTTCATAGTTTTTGTTTGTTTGCTTGTTAATTCACAGATTTTAATTTATAGCCCAGAATATCTTCAAACTAAAGGACCTTCCTCAGCCTCTTGAGTTTTGGGATTATTGGCATATGTGGTAATATTGGTGCATTTTACCACATAGCTCTTTTTATATCCTTCTTTTATAGTGAGAAATTGACCTTAATGATTAATAATATATTTGGTTGTATATTCGAATAAACATTAATATGTTATCATATATAATGCAATGCCAGATTCCATAAACTTGTGGGAAACAAACTTTTCAAATACAGATTTTTTTTTTGTCATTCTTGGCTCATTGATGTTATTTTATTAAAATCTATTGCCATAAAATTCACTGTCACATTTGAGGGCATGGTATTTTTCCTTCAGCTTCTTATTATAAACATTCCTTTTTTTTCATCACTTGCTGGATATTTCTCTTCTTCTTCTATGGTTTGGGAGGTCTCTTATCTCTTACCTGTGAGTGCCTACATCTCATTAGCCTTCTTTCCTGTAAATTCATATATTCCAAGTCTTTCATCTGATAGTGAAACATCCCTCTATAAAGAACTCAGTAAGCTTTGTCATGCAGCTGCTTTAGAGTAACTACTTGGCTCCTTGATTCTGCTTTCCCCAATGCTCTCAGAAGAATTTTTTCTTTAAAGATCAATGAAAGCTCTCCTTGACCTTGTATTGATCCTCTAGCTACAGACCTACTTTCCAATTCAGCTTCACAATGTGTTTTCAGAGAATAGTCCACAACCACAATTTCCACTTTTTCACACCAACATCGTCTCTCATTCTTTTCCCAGGAGATTTTTGGCTTCTGTTATTATCATCCTGCCCTGTTGACTTTTGTCAATTTCATTGATGAATACCGTGGGGCAAATGATAAGTGGTAGTCATTCTTTCCTTCCTGCATAACTTCCAAGTTCAAACTGATATCTTTAATCTAGAATGCTTTGTCTTGGCTGTCAGACCATAGATTCATCTGGTTTACTTCCACCATCGCACTGTGCTTTCCCAATCCTCTAATTACAAGGGTGTCAGAAAGCTTGACTTGGACTTGTTCCTTCTTCACTGCATGCATTCTCTCTGGAGATGCAGGCATTTCCCAGGTGCTGTAATTTAGTTTTTCGTGTACATATTTATACTCGTATTTGTTTACTCAAGATAGAATGTCATAGTGTAATTTAGACTGTTAAAGTTAAATGATATATACCATGTTTTCTCAAATGATGGGCTGGTATTCCAGTTCAATGGAATTGAAGTAAAACTCAGCTATCTGGTTCTATGACTTTCACCTTCCTCAGTCATTTTCATGTCATTGAATAGAATAAAGATTATGGGCTTCATTATTTAAAACAACAATGAGGAGCTGTCTTTGAGTCCTCCCTCGATCCTAAATCCAAATTTGTTTGTTTTGTTGTCACAGTAAATAAAAAATTTGTTCTCTCTGATTCTGCTCTATTTCTTGGGCTATGAAAATAACTCACTTAATTGGTCTCAGGCTTCCTTCTGTCCATTGTGTAGGTTATGTGAAAAATGAGATGAGATCAAATAATGCTGCTCTTCTGCTTTTTAGTTATCAATGGTTCATTACTACAAGGGGAATGAACTTCAAATTTTACATTCTGCTAGGAAGTGCTACTTAATATAACACTTGTCATTTTATAAACTACCACTCTTTATATTCCTTGATAACCATGGGAGAGCTGATTTTCTTTCTAGCCCCTACTAATGTTGATTGCAGTATGTGCAAGGGCCCTTCTAATCATGACTTTTATGGCTTATACATACAGCTCCCCATGTCTTCAAAATGAATACTTCCTTTTTCCTCCCTAATTAACACTCCTCTGTTTAAGGGGCTGGGGAGATGGTCCAGTGCATACAGTGTTTGCTTTACAAGCATGAGGATCTGATTTGAATTTCTGGCTTCCATGAGAAAGGACAACTGGTTGACCTGTTTCCAGGAGTCAAGTTGGCAGAGAGTGAGTAAGCCCAACTGATTCTGTTACGTAATACTAGAGAGAGAGAGGAAGATAAGAGACAACAGGATGAATTCCTCATCATCTTATCTGGGTTAAGAAACAAAAAAACATCAAAACCCAGCAAATTGGTCGACCTCCTCTCTTTATATTATTATTTAAAAGAAAAAAGGGACCACCTGGTTGATCTCATATCATACATACATACATACTTACATATATAGACACATATATATGTATTATACATGCATATATGCTATGGTTCTTAATGGTTCTTAGAATGGGCTGCTTGAGACATGGCTCAGCAGGTAAGAATGCTAGCTGGTCTTTCAAGAAAACTTGAGTTCAGTTCCCAGAATACACATGGCAGTTCACAGCCTTCTCTAAGTTCAGTTCTAGTGGATCTAATGCTGTCTGCTAGCCTCTGGGGATATCAGATATAAACATGGTACAAAGACACACAAATAGGCAAATCCCCCCACAAGATAGTAATACATAAATAGTTTAAAAATTATAAATATAGTGTTTATTTGGCATTATAAAGTCTTAAATCAGTATACTTAAACAAATGTACCATTCTGTGTATGTAAAATCCAGGAAATCGAGTCAACCTAAATGTCCATTCATCGATACATGGATAAAGAAAATACTGTTGATGTACTTAACGGTACACCATTCAACCTTTAAAAATGAATGCACTGCTTCTTTTTGTGAAAAATTGAAGAATTCGATGATATTATTCTAAATGAAATACGTCGTCGAGGGGCAACCTGGCCTCACAGTTTGTCTAATAAACGTGCAGAGATTTTATTCGCTAAAGAATTAGTATGGTTAGGGAAACTGTTCTGGGTTTAACATCACATGTTTTCTCCCTGTGTTTAAGTTTCTTACCTGTTTTCACCTACTTCCTCTGGTCCCCTGAGCACCTCAAGTTACTTCAAGGAGCTTTGAATTTCCAAAACAATTTTCAACAGAAAATTAAATTTTAATTAATTTTTAACCCTGCAAAAATAAATAAATAAATCATAAGCAGAGTTGTGAAATTAAACAATAGGACCTGCAGCTGTCAAAGGGCAGTGCAGGCAGGCTGTGAATTTCCAAAGTACCAGCTGAATCTAGGCTTTTGCTTACCTAGCTGGGTATTTCTCCTTTGTCATTTGTAAACATTCCAAAGGCAAAATCTTGACATTCAGGCTTAAAGCAAAATGGAACCAGATCAGAAACACAAAGGATCAAATAATAAGTGAAAAATCTGTGAAAAACATTCCTTATATACATTAACTTAAATTTTTTTTTTGTCAAGGGAGATAAAATAGTATCTAAAATGAATAAAGTAATATGTAAAATGGTACAAAACAGCATTCAAAATCTGTCTTTGTTTCAACAAAGCTCTTCTCTAGGTTGCTTTTGGTTATGGTGTTTATTGTAAAAATAAAAGAATAATTAGTTCTTGCACACACCTAAACTTTATTTCAGTTTAAAACTTTAATTTTAGTTATGCATTTTGAAAATTTCATATGCAAATTTTGATCATACCCACCTTTTTCCACATTCTCCCAGATTTCTTTCAAAATTTCAAACTTCGTACATTTTTTTTGTTTTCTTTCTTGTTTATTTTTCTTTTTTATTTTTGCCTTTATAAAGCACCGACTCCAATAAGAGCTGTCCCGGTGTGCATGGTTTCAGAGCCATACTCAGGAACATGGGTGACCTCTGAGAGAAAAAGCCATACTGGTGAAGAAAACTGACTCACCTTCCCCTGGTAATCATCAGCTGTCAATAGCTCTGTACTAGGAGTGGAGCCATCTAAATTGCCCCGGCATCCTTGATGGAGTGTTGGCTGGCTCTATACCGTCCAGGTCATAACAATTTTGTGAGTTCATGGGTGTAATGGTCTTGCCAGCTGTAGACGATACTATGTCAAAGCAGTCCTCCCTGACTCCTGGCTTTACAATGGTTTTGCTCCCTTTTCCATGATGCTACCTGAGCCTTGTGGGAGGAGTGATATAAATCTCCCATTTAGGTCAAGCATCCCGTAGTTGCTTATTCTCTGTACTTTGGCTAGTTGTGAGACTGTGTTAACCACAGTCCACTGCAGTAAGGCTTTTCTCTGATGAACAGTGAAAGCTGCTGTTATGCTAATGTACATGATAGACTGGTATAATAAGGTATAATAAGATCTATGGTATAGTATAGATAAGAATTTAGAAGAAAAACATACATAAAAAGAGAATTTAGAAGATAGTTTGGTTTACATCCATTTTACAAAGCAACAATGAAAGGTAAGGTCTCCCTTAGGGTAGATGACATTTGCAAACCTGGCTTCTTGGGCAGGTTTACAATTCCTGGTCAAGGCCTTAAAAAGGATCATAAATCTCTTAGTCACCACATAACATTAATGCTACTGTTGAAACAATAGGGTTATTTTGCCAGGTGGGACATTAGCAGATTCCAGGCTTCACAACTATTTTTAGCCTCATTTTTAAGGAACTTCATGTCCACAGCAGTCTCTAAAAGTCTTTCTAAAATGATAATAAGCAAAATAAGCAGAGAACAGCTTAGACATTCTCTTAAGGCAAATTCCACCACATTACTTCCATTTTCACTCCTGTTCATTTACATTTTTAATATATTTTACTGTTAAACAGAGTATCCGTTTCTATGTCATAGTAAGAACCCAGTAAGCAGATATTGGCTATTCCTAAAGTCACTGAGGTATGTTATATTGAATTGCATAAGTTATACAATCATATGTGGTGTGGCAGATTTACATTCTTTGGCTTAAAGTTTAAATTTCTGAAGAGGAGAAGCTGTTTGGTACCCCAAAACACACCATATCTATGAGGGCTGAACAAATTTGCAAGCCCCACAAACCCACGTGCATCGGATGCTACAGTTTACTAAATCTGCTGATTCTGTGTCAATACTGTTCTTGGTCAAGAAACAACTTCTTAGGTAAACACGCATTTAAATTTTTCCCTTTCTCAACTAGTATATTAATATTATGGAATGATAAAACAAAATCCTCTTCTGTTTTAACAACTTGATTTATCTGTCAACTTTAAGTTATTAGCGTTTTGTTTTTGTTTTTCTAGTTGCAATCTTAACAAGAAGATGCTATCTTTTTCCCAATGGAAAGTGTGCAACTCTGCTACCATCTCTGTTTCTAGTCTGGTTTCTGTGAAAGACCCCTTGCAAACTCAAATTATATAAAAGTATTGGTAGCCCCTCTTCTTCCAAGATCTGATGAAATAGAAGAATGAGGGAGAATTCTGTTGTCCCCCGGTGAGTATATGTACAACCTTAAAATAATCTTGTTGCACTCACAGTCTACTTCTTGGTTTGTTTTCATATTTTAGTTGCATTTTCTTCATTCATCCATGCATACAAAAGCATATTTGGAGATCCATGCTATAACACGTATACTCATAACATTCTTTCTTCAAGTATCTCTTTATTCAACAAACTGAAGCTCAAAATCAGAAATGACTAAAAGTAATCCCCTCTTTCTGCAAGCAAGATACTGTAATACAGGCCCAGCCTATTTGGTTATTGTACATTCCTTAGTTCCCTGCAGTAAAGTGATTCTTAGGTTTTATTCTGTCAATCTTCAGGAATTTAAATCAGGCTAATGACCTTCTCCTTAGACTGAAGTAATTACCCTAACAATGCCATATTTAATATTGATCATTACAGACCCTAAATTTCACACTCATTTTATGTAGTCAGTGGAACGGCTTTCGTTTTACAAGAGGAAAAAAAATCCATGTCAAATTTAGGCCACTCCAAATCAATAAGTCTTTATGATGGGTGGCATGTACAAATGAATTAACAATCTATATAAGGGGAAAGCAGCAGCGTTTCTTTTGACTTTATACTTGGGCCTGTCTCTAAGTAATGTCCACTCACTTTTTGGCACTGGGTATATCATTTCATTGGAAATGGAGATTCTTCCTTTAGTCTTAAGATTGGGAATGGGTTCCTTGTATAATAACAGTATGATAGCAACTGTACATTGTGGAAGGAACTACAAGCTGAGCACCTGCTAGGCAGAATCATACTATAAACAGTAAAGCTACCATAGCTTATGATGAAGCAAACATTAAAAGTAGGCGGCTACTAGGCAAACAATTGGCCATTCTAAATGTTGCCACTGAATTGTAAGATGTTCCTTTTTTTCCTTGATGATAGCATGCAAGTCTAAATTTCCATAAAAATATATCTTCCATTTTAAACATTTTGAAAACATTTCCAACATTACTTGAAAAACAATATGTGGGCAAAACTAAACCCATCTGTTCATCATATTTTGCCCACAGCAAAAGAAATTTCTGTGTTTGAGATTAAGATAAATGTACATTTCTCCCCCCAAGAATCCACTTCAGTGGTATTTTTGAAAATGATATCTTTATGGGTTATATCTTAATGTTCCAAATACTCAAGAGTAATGTCTAAGGTGAGGGTACAGGTGAAACTTAGCTTTAATGTTTTCTTTTCTTTTTTAAAAATATATTTATTTTTATTAATTACAGTTTGTTCACTTTGTATCTCAGCTGTAGCCACCTCCTTCCTCCACTACCGAAGCTGTAATGTTTTCTAATTTGCAATTTTTTGGTTATAATAGTTAAAGAATGTACTTGTTTGTATTTGAAATCACTGGAATCCAAAGAGAAATTGAGGTTCAAACATTATGAAGGCCTAGGGTCCTTTCAGGGAAAGGATAAAAAAATTAAATCTTGGAACTTTTATCCCAGATTCTTTTTCCTCTGCCCCACTCTAACTCATCTTCTAAAAGATCCTTACTCCATGCTAACTTATACAAGGGAACATATTGCTCCCTGAGCATCGGAGACTCCCCTGGCCCTGTTAGGCACAGTGATCGGTAAGCTGATTAACATGCTGCAATGCCGATGGAGGCAGATGCAGAGACTAACAGCCAAACATTAGGCAGAGCTCAGGGTGTCTTGGGGACGAGTCTGGGGAAGGATGGAGGGAGTCTTAGGGGTCAAGGACACGACAAGAAAACATACAGAGTCAAATAACCTGGGCCCGTGGGGACTTACAGAGATTGAACCATCAACCAAAGAGCATGCATGGGATAGACCTAGGCCCCCTACACGTATGTAGCAGGTGTGCAGCTTGGTCTTTAAGTCAGTCCCCAAACAATTGGCATGGGTGCTGTCTCTGACTTTGCTTTCTCATCCTTTTCCCTTAGCTGGGATGTCTTGTCTGGCCTCAGTGGGAGAGGATGCTCTTACTCCTGCTGCTACTTGATGTGCCAGGGTGGGTTTGTACCCAGTAGGTGCTTCCCCTTCTCTGAAGAGAAGTAGGGGATATATGGAAGGAGGGGGATGAGAAAGAACTGGAAGGAGAAAAGGGAAGGGGGACTACAATTGGGACATAAAGAGAATAAATAAATTAATGAAAAAAAAAGTTCAGAAACCACAAAAAAATGGAAAATGAAAATAATGAAATGCCAAATATGAAGTAACACAGTCAAAGTCACACAGAGAAGAAGTACTAGAATCTTCCTTGCCAGACAGTTCTCTGCCTCATTCTGGGGTGTCTAAACATCTGATGGCAATAGCTGGTAGCCAGAGGAAGTGTGTCAGAAGTGACTTCCTTGTCATGTTTCCATTTTCATTGCTTTCCAGTGAATAATGGCATCACATCAACAAGGATTGATAATTATAATAGACTGAGTACCTTTTCACTATCAGGTCATAAACAGAAGACAGATGTCTGAATTCAGAATTTACACTGAAATGTTTTCAGCATTCATCTCTTTCCCAGACACAAGAACAGCACATATACCCACCTGGACCTTAACTTTAGACAGCCCAAATTTCTGACATCTCCAGTGAGGTGTGGCTCAGGACTACCTGATCATAATCTCTGGGCCATGATAACCACCTTGGGAAGGAAATTTTCCTACACTGAACAAATTAGGTACTTTCTGTTGGGAACTTGGAAAGGACAGCAGTAAGCAGAGGACTCTAGAGGCAAGTTGCTAAGAGTGGTGGGAGCTATCTGGAATGTCCTGAGACTTTTCAAATCTGTCTCAGGGTCCTGCGTGTACATGAAAGCAAAGGAGAACATTCCCAGAAAGAGGCAGGAGGTAAAGTACACATTTATAATCCTCCCTATTTGGAAGATAATATTTAATGATTTTCTTCATTTGCTTCCAAGGGCAGCTCTGGGTTTGTTTGTTTGTCATGTTTTATTTTATGGATGAGGGAGGACCAGAAATACAATAGGACTTGCTTGAGATTATATATTAAGTGACTCATAAAACGGTAGCCGCATCTGTCTTTCCTAAGCCTGCATCCTATCAGATCCACGGATGTTTCTGACAATAGGGCCCTTTCCTCTCCAGCTTTCCTCAACAAGTTGTCACTCAGTTGAGTCTCCACTTGCTTTCTTCTTCCAACCTTCCAGGGAGGTGTGATTCTAGGTCCTGCTTATTTCTTTTGATTCTTCTTTCATCTTCCCCCCCCAATAGGTATAACTTTAAAAGGCTAGGAAAATCATAGTTTCCTATCTTCTCTGAAAAGTAGATCTCACTTGTGGACATCAACAGTTTCTGTCAGTAGCTGCAATCATTGCTAACCCAATTCTGAGTTTTCATTTCCATACAGGAAAAAAAAAAGCAGTCTATATACTATTGTCATTATCAAAACCATGCATTGCCCCCTATTTTTTACTTTTGTCTATTTTATCCTGGGAGTCTCATATTTTCAATCTCAGTTTACTTCTCTATGGATCTTATTAACTCCACTGGGCCCAGCCCATGTGTCACTTGTTTTTCATGCACTGATTCCACTGTGTAAGGGAGGCAGCTTTCTTTTCTAATTTTCCATCATTCTGAATACACACAACCATCTTTATTTCGCTTTATGTTTCTATGTGTTTTATGTTATGATTTAAGTTACGTTTCTTGAAAATACAAACTTTATAGCTATAACCATATTCATTAGCTATTTAGCATCATACTTTACATGTAATTGATACTTTAACATTTTTGTCATCATAATTATCTACTTGGTTTTAAGCAGACACAGTCACTAAATAAATTATATTTTTAAAAAATTGGGAAAGAGTAGAGAATAAATGAAATGAAGAGGTTTCTATGAGATAGACAAGAAGCAGAAAGAAAAAGAAAGGATGGAAGGGAAGACTGAATAAATTTATAAGCCAACAATGAGTACATGTCAAGATTTTCTTAACTTATTGAATGAGACTCATGTTTTAAAAAGTGAATATGTCAACACTACAGGCCCAGAATTGTCCTACTCAAGATCTAGATAACTGTTCATAAGGATTGCACCTGCCATAGGCTTTTTAATTGTGCCTGTGCTGCACATTGCAATTCATAATCACCACAGAGATATATGACTCTCATGAATATTGTTTATGGGACATCTGTAAGGATCACAACGGTTCAAATATATGTCAAGATGCCAACACCCTGTGGGCCTGTCTATGAGAATGCGTGAGAGGTGTTAGTGTGTTGTGGGAGAAGGCTGGGCAGGGAAACACTGAATCCAGAGCCAAAAGTTCATAACAGCCAAAGGATACTTAACACGTTTCAGTTATGTGCTTGTCCTTGGTGTCATGGTGAGACATTAGTCATCTGTGGCAGATGTCAAGGGCATCCATAGCTGCTTCTTTCATAATGTAGCCAAATGGTGTTGCTCCAGGGAACCTGTCCACATATTAATCCATTTAGCTTTCACTGCAGATGTTCAGAAAGTGGTTCGTCCTGGTACCTTTGTGAAGGCTTGCCCTATGTATCAGATGGGCTATAATTAAGGAGAAAACAAAATGTTAATTCAAATGGTTCCAAATTCCTGTCCCCCAGGCACTGTGTTGCCCCAGTAACATGCCAGTGTGGTGGTAATCAACTACATTCCCCTAGTTAGAACTTCAGTTGGGCCTAAGTAAAGTACTTCGTGGAAAGAGCCTTCACTTCAAAGATAATCCCGCTCTACATGCGGTGTTCCAGGAAGAAAGAAGAAATCAGACCCATTCAGAGAATCCCTGTAAAGCCATGTGGGTGCTGAAGGTTCCTTCTGTCTTTATGCTTAGGTTTCTGCTACTTTAGTAGCTTAACCTGAAGTTGTTCTTGCTCCATCCTTACGGACTTTAACACCAACCCTTCAGTTACTTAGCCAGGAGAAATGCCGAGAATTAGGCTATCTCAGTTGCTCTGAGCCTCTGTCTTTGTTCTTCTTGACTTCAACAGCGAACGTGACAACTTCATCAAGTTATCTACTTACTTTCCCTGTTATATAAAATGATTTGAGATCGGGTTGATTTGTTACCCTCTCTGAAAATGTGAGTTATAATTGATGCTTAGGAAAGGATCTCTAAATTGAGAACATGGCTGTCTGTCATTAGCTCCAAATGGTCTAGTTTCTCAAATCATTTTAGTCACAGCAGAGGAAATGGTACAGAGTTTTTCTCTCCACATTAAAGGGAACAAATTAATGAATGCTGTGATAGATTGTAAGACCTAACTTGAATTGTGATTTGCTAAACTCTCTTAATCTTCAAGTAAAGGTGAGAACCACAAAGACAGACACTATCATTTTCAAGTGTGTTAACTATAAACACTGAGTGCAAACAAAACCACATTGTACAAAACTCACATTTTATTTTTCCAAATTAATTTATTTTTCTGGAATGTATGTCTTGTGTATGTGGCATATATGTGTGGCATAGTCATGTGTATGCAGGTGTGGGCATCTGCAAATGCATGCAGGGTGCAGATGAAGATCACTTCATACCTTATTCCTTCAAGAAATCAAACATGGGTCCTTTGGAAGAACAGCAAGTGCCTTTTAACCAGTGAGCTATCACTCTAGGCCCATACTCTCAGTTTTGTTTTGTTCTATTTTGTTCTTTTGTGGGTGTAGAAATGGAAAGTCAAGAGCTAAATTGCTTGTAAAGAAAATGCTGTTAACCACTAAGCAATCTTCCCAGCCCTTACTATGCATACACTGGGTCCACATGAAGGAGGAATGAAAGAATCAGGTTTTTCGCACTGCTTGCAATTTGCCACAAATTGTATTCTGAGTATATATATATATATATATATATATATATATATATATATATATATATATATTTCAGTCATCTTGGGGCATCAGTGTAGGATGTCTGTGGTCACATTTCTCTGCAAATGTGTAACATCCAGAACAGTTCAGTGACTTATTTAAGGTCTTCAGTGATTCAGCATAAAGATCAGAACAGTTCTGCTGGACAGGAGAGATGACACAGCAGTTAAGAGTACTGGCTACTCCTCTAGAGGTCCTGAATTCAGTTCCCACCAACCTGATGGTGGTTCACAACCATCCATTATGGAATCTGATGTCCTCTTCTGGAGTGCAGATAAACATGCAGACAAAGCACTCATGTGCATAAATACATCAATCTAAAGAAAAAAAAAAAGAACAGTCCTGTTGCTTTACACTATAAATCTCAAAATGCATCATCTACCTGCCTTCTACCCATCTTAATTCTCAGTATTGAGGATTTATTTGAGATATAAATTCATCATCATTTAATTTTCCTTGAAAAACTGCAAAAAAAATAAATAAATTCAGTTCATGGAAGTATCAACTATTCCAGTTCTCTTCATTGCCCTTTTATTTTTTTATTTTTTTATTAATTACACTTTATTCACTTTCTATCACCCCATAAGCCTCTCCCTCCTCTCCTCCCAAACCTACCCTCCATTCCCCTTCTTCATGCATGCCCCTCCCCAAGTCCACTGATAGGGGAGGTCCTCCTCTCCTTCCTTCTGATCTTAGTCTATCAGATGTCATCAGGAGGGGCTGCATTGTCATCTTCCGTGGCCTGGTAAGGCTGCTCCCCACTCAGGGGGAGGTGATCAAAGAGCAGGCCAATCAGATTATGTCAGAGGCAGTCCCTCTTCCCATTACTATGTAACCTACTTGGACACTAAACTGCCATGGGCTACATCTGTGCAGGGGTTCTAGGTTATCTCCATGCATGGTACTTGGTTGGAGTATGAGTCTCTGGGAAGACCCCTGTGTTCAAATTTCTGGTTTTTTTCTCTCTTTGTGGAGCTCCTCTCCTCTCCAGATCTTACTATTTCCCACTTTTTACATAAGATTCCATGTACACTGCCCAACAGTTGGCCATGTGTCTCAGTATCTGCTTTGATAGTCTGCAGGGCAAAGCCTTTCAGAGGCCCTCTGTGGCAGGTTCCCAGACTGTTTCCTATTTTTTTTTCCTCCTCTGATGTCCTTCCTCTTTGCCTTTGGGATGGGGATTGAGCATTTTAGTCAGGGTTCTCTCTCTTGATTAGTTTCTTTAGATGAATAGATTTCAGCAGGTTCATCCTATATTACGTGTCTACATGAGTGAGCATATATCATGTGTGTCTTTCTGCTTCTGGGACAGCTCACTCAGGATGATCCTTTCCAGGTCCCACCATTTACCTGCAAATTTCATGATTTCCTTGTTTTTCATTAGTGAGTAATATTCTATTGTGTAGATGTACCACAATTTCTGTATCCATTCTTCAGTTGAGAGGCATCTGGGTTGTTTCCAGCTTCTGGCTATTACAAATAAAGCTGCTACAAACATGGTTGAGCAAATGTCCTTATTGTGTACTTGAGCCTCTTTTGGATATATGCTTAGGAGTGGTATGGCTGGATCTTGAGGAAACACTATTCCTAATTGTCTGAGAAAGCTCCAGATTGACTTCCAAAGTGGTTGTAACAGTTTAGATTCCCACCAGCAGTGGAGGAGGGTTCCCTTTTTCTCCACAACCTCTCCAGCATGTGTTGTCACTTGAGATTTTCATATTGGCCATTCTATTGGTGAAAGGTGAAATCTCAGGGTCGTTTTGATTTGCATTTCCCTAAAAGCTAATGACGTTGAGCATTTCTTTAAGTGTTTCTCTGCCATTCGATATTCCTCTACAGAGAATTCATAGTTATTTCTGATACCTATACCCCTGATAGGGAGTTATCTACCTGGCTCCTCTATTCTTCATCTTAATGTACTCAACATATTTGTCCCATGTTTCCTTACTTTTGAAATGTTCTGTATTCTTTTTTTCCCTCTGAGACAGGATTTCTTTGTGTAGCCTTGGCTTTCCTGGACTCACTTTTTAGACCAGGTTGGCCTCTAACTCACAGAGATCCTCTTATGTTTGCCTCCCTGCTGGAATTAAAGGCATGTGTCACCATGCCAAGCAAAATGTTCTTTATTCTTAACAGCTACAGTTTAAAAATTTTTGTCCACTAAAAGAGAAGCAATTTCACATACAAAAAAATAACGTGTTTTTTAATAAATAATTTCCATTACATAAGGTAAAGAAACATCGATCCTTAGAAGCTGGAGGGGAAAGTGTTTGATCCCCTTTCAAGCATGCCTTGACTCTGTACAGTTGCTTTTATTTCTTATCACTGTATGTATTCTTTGTATTTTTTTTCTAAAAAGGGAAACTCCTATTTTTTTTTCACCCACAGCCTTCTCTGTCCTCCTAGTCTTAGACAAGTGATTGGTTTAAAATCACCGCTGTAAAATAGAGCAGGCCTTTCTGTAATGCCCATTAATACAGTGTCCTCCAGCCAGACAACATCATTTATAATCTGCAAGGGAGGCTGGGACAGCTCCCTATCCACAGCCTGAGCTTTCCAATTTATGCAGCCTGAGCCAGTGATTTGGGCAGTCAGAAATCTCCCAATAAGCAGTAAATATATAAAGAAAAGAAGGAGGAATAGAGTTGTACAGGGTTGTTTGTATAACAAGAACCAGATCAATGAGGGCAGATCCAACCTGGAAAATAAAACCCAGGAAAACAATCAGCTCAGCTCAGGTGGTAGTTTATTGCTTTGTTTTGTGTTTGCTTTGGGACCTTTTTCTCTCTTCTACAGGACAAGAAGGAAACAAAATCTTTTGTAGGGCTTCCATGTCAGAGTCTTAGAAGGCATCTCTTTTCTCCAAACATTTGGATTCAGCATATTTATTTATGTACAGACAATTCTTGCCTCTAAAGGAGTTTGTACAAAATGAGTCCTTGAAAAAAAGAATGTTGGAAACTAAGTAATGATAGTTCTGTGTTTCTGAGGACTGTGTTACAGAAAAAGAGAGA
Source organism: Meriones unguiculatus (assembly GCF_030254825.1). Lineage (NCBI taxonomy): Eukaryota > Metazoa > Chordata > Mammalia > Rodentia > Muridae > Meriones > Meriones unguiculatus. The sequence continues at coordinate 29,200,476 of NC_083355.1, read as the reverse complement.
CGAGAATGATGGACAATTTAACTGGAACTAATTATAAGCAGTAATTTTCTCATTGACTTTCCTAGTATTCTATGATTAAATGCACCCAGTGATCAACGGATAATGGTGAAGGGCTTGTTAGAACATGAAATAGGGTCATGATTGTGAAGTTTTATTATATGTATTATTTGTCATTCTCTATTAATTTTAATGCATTTTACTGTTATCTGTCAATCAAAGGTTTGCCATTGACTGAGTCACTGCTATCATTTGTAGAGAAGATGGTTATTTCTTTAGCAAGCTCTTTGATTCATACTATGTTAGTTACTTGGTAAGATTTTAAATCTGCAGACACATATTGAAATTTCATGTAAAATCTGAATTTCAGCTTTGAGAGAAACAAATCTTTAAAGCTAAAAATAAAACTAATTCAAATCCAATTTATCTATGGTGGAATGATAGTCAGCCCCATACTTCTAGGTTGCAATGTAGAGTGGGTATCAAATTCATATCTATAAAAGCAGAGAACGGGATAGGTTTTTAGATTAATGTTCCTACAATCAAATTTGGAATAAAAATAAATGCATCTTTCAGACATTTAATGACTCAAACCGTGTTGAAAAATGGGAAATATACACCAAGTGAACAAATGTCATTTCTAAATTCTGGAAGGGTGACGTGAAAAGTAAAACTGTTTAAGCAATGTGTAAAATGATCTACGTAGACATGGGCTATGGGTTTTCTTATCTTTGTCATACTCATCAGTTGTTACTATAAGGAAAACCAACGGAAGAATGAAAAAAGAATATATGATTTACAGTCTAATAAATTGTGATAGAAATGAACCAAAAGTTACTTTAATCAAGACTTTCAAAACACATAACAATAAAGAGGGACAGATAAAGCAGTCTAGGTGGTGGTCATAGCAGATGATTCACATGTGTGACTGAGGTTATTCTGACAGAAGGAATATGGTTGCAGAACATTGCCTGGACACACAAGGAAATAGAATTTACAAACATTGCCTAAAGAGAAGATTCCTGATGTCCTTCCTCTGTTCTTTGGACTTAGTGCCTATCTTCATCTATTCTGGTTACTATAACAAAAGAGCAAAATCCAAGTGATTTGTAAACAATGGGGATTTTGTCTGGTTTGAATATGTCTAGGTCTTGTGGATGCTATCATGGTCTCTGTGGGTTCATATTGTATCATCTCTTCATTTTTGAGGGGAGACAAACAACATGAGGTTCGGTGCGTGGGGAGGGTGAAGAATATTTGGGAGGAGTTGGAGGAAGTGGAGGAATATGTTCAAAATATGTTGAATGAAAAATTAAAAACAAAACCTGAAACACAAAGACATTTATTGATCACAGATCTGGAGGCTGCTGCGAAGTTCACTATTAAGGCTGTGGCAAACTGAGTGTTTGCCATCTTATTTCACCCTTACGTGTTAAAAAGGACTAGTTCTCTTAAGGCTCCACTATAAAGGCTCTAATGTCATTTGTGATGGAGGAGCTCAAGATGTAACTGCCTTCTCCAACCTCGACCTTCTAATATCATCACCCATGGAACAAATTTTTAGTACATGTGTTAGTATAATGTTCATGTGGGATGTATACAATTTACCCTTGTTCTCGAATGCTGATTTCTCTACCCGACTATCTGATTTCAGACATCACCTGTCTGAAGTTTGTGTAAACATGCTACCATTTGTTCTCTGTAATTTCAATAAAACAACCAGCCAATGCTGAGCAATGGAAAGAATATGGTGGTTCATCTTGGTCCAGAAGGGAGGTGAAAGAAGCTAGTGGGAGGAGTTGGAGAGGAGAAATCAGCAGGACAGGACATGGAACCATGAGGAGATATGAAACAGACTTAAGATATGACTAAAAACAAGTATAATGCGGGAAATCTGAATGGGAGGAAACTATGCATGCTTGGAGGTTTAGAATAGAGTAACTATTGCCCATAATTGTGCTTTAGGTTAATTAAATAAATCCTAGTCTCTGTGTGGTGATTTGGGTATACAACTGGTTTAGGAATAACCACTCTTTAAGTAAAAGATAAGTCAATAATAAATATTAATAATCAACAACACATGAATTTAGATAAGGCACTAACTTTTAGACTGTGGTAACAACATTGGGTGCTGTGCAAAAAAAAATTCATGAGTATGTACTGATCCTAGTAACTTGACTAAAATAAACAGAATGATAAGCAAGGTTAGATGTCATTTCTGAGAGTGGTTCCAAAAGTTGAGGACTACCATCTCGGTGACATTCACACTCTTTTCCCACTCACATTTATTACAGCAGTAGAACCAGCTGTCATGCTTTGAACTGCGCTATGTAGAGACTGGTGTGGTAAAGAAAGGGAGCACTTTCCTAGCAACTAGTGATCCTCCAAGACCCTTTTCCTAGTGCTTCATGAGGAGCTAAATCCAACCCATGGCAGAAGTGAGCTTGAAAGCTTAGATGGATATGATGGTTAATTAATGTTATTTCTCAACTTGACAGAATCTAGAATTTCCTGGGAGCCTGATAGAGGATTACCTTCTTTGCATGATTTAGATGAGAAGACTTATCAGCTGTGGGTTATGTAATTACCTGGTAGCAATCTTACATTCTACATGTCTATAAAGGAAAATGAGTGGCAGAAAGTATATTTGTCCCTCGTATTTTTCCTGATTGTGGATATGATGTGACCAGATGCTTCAAACTCTTGCTGTATTGGCCCTTCTCCCTACTGTACCTTGAAATTCGAGAAAATTAGTCTCAGCATCTGCTTTGATACACTGGTAGGTATAGTTTTCAGAGGCGCTCTGCAGTAGGCTCCTGTCCTATTACTTTTTTTCTCCAATGTTGATCCCCTTTGTCTTTCTAGGTAAGGATTAGTCATCTTACCCCTGGTCCTCTTTCTTGTTTATCTTCTTTAGGTGTACAGATTTTAGTATGTTTATCCTATCTTATAGGTCTAGTACCCACATATAAGTGAGTATATACTGTGTGTGTCTTTCTGCTCCTGTGATTCATCACTCAGGATGATATTTTCTTGATCTCACCAATTGCCTGCAAAGTTCATGATTTCCTTGTTTTTAATTGCTGAGTAGTATAACCAAACCTTTGGCAGAGTGGAGGGAATCATATGAAAGAAGGGGGAGCTAGTATGACCTAGAGGGGACAGGAGCTCCAAAAGGACCAAATATATCAGGGCACAGGGATCGTCTATGAGACTGTTTCTCCGACAAAGGACCATGCATGAATGTAATGTAAAACCCCTGCTCCGATGTAGCCCTTGGTAGCTCAGTATCCAAGTGGGTTCCCTAGTATGGGGGACAAGGATTATTTCTGACATGAACTCAGTGACTGTCTCATTGATCTCTCCCTCCCCCCTGCAGCCTTGCTTGGCCATAGATAAGGACATTGCAGCCAGTCCTGAAGACACCTGATAGGCTAGGGTCAGATGGAAGGGGAGGAGGACTTCCCTACCAGTGGACTTGGAAGAAGGCAGGGAGGAGATGAGGGAGGGAGGGAGGGTAGGATTGGGAGGGATAGTAGGAGGGGGCTATGGCTGGGATAGAAGTGAATGACCTGTGATTAAAAATAAAATAAATTAAAAAAAGAAATATGAGTAAATACATCTTTTCTCCCTTAAGTTGCTTTTGTCAGAGTATGATATCACAACAACTTGAAAAGAAATTATGAAAATGAATGTGGTGACACACACTGTAATCCCAGAATTTAGGAGGCAGAGGCAAGCATTTGCCAGAAATTCAAGTCCATACTCTGCTACTTGTTGAGTTGAAGGCCATTCTGAGCTACAGAGAAATACTCTGTCTTAAACCTAAATAATGTCTCCAACCTAAAAAGTGTTCATTTTTCAATAAAGCCTTGAATGAGACCTTTGATGCCCCCTTACATTATTGAATTTTAGTCTTGCAAGAGATTCTGAAGCAGAAGACATAGCCAAGCCATAGGATTCTCAATGCAACAAAACTTTGGGATAATAGATTCTTGTCTCATACAGTATGCCTTGATAATAGTTTCCCTTCCCACTATTCATTCATCCAAGTTCCTCCCCAATTTCCATTCCCTCCATATTTGCTTCCTTTCTGTATTTCACTAGAAAAGAACAGGCTTCTAAGAAATAAGAACTAAACATGATGAAAATAAAATATAATATGATGAAGCAAAAACTATCATATCAAACTTGGACAGAGCAACCAACCAGGAGCGAAAGAGTCCCAAGATCAGGCACAAGAGCTGAAGACCCACTCATTCTTCACAGTCAGGAGTCCCATAACAATACTAAGCTAATAACTGTAATGCATATGCGGAGGACCCGGTGCAGACATGTGCTTGCTGCTTTCGTGTCTCATATGCACCTTGCTTAGTCGATTAAGGGGGCCTTGTTCTCCTGCTGCATGCAAAACTCTATAGCAAATGACAAAGAATAAGGCTTAGCAGATGAGAACGGTTCGTGACAATTTCACTTGTACAATGACTAATGGTGCTGATTTCAGAAAAGTAGGTTCTACAAAAATTGGGGCAGCTGCCTTCATATTTTTAACTCTCGAGGGGAGGAGATTAAAAGAATAAAGAGAAGTGGCCTAACTAGTAGAAATAGAAAATAAAAGAAATTTATACAAGATAAGAGGTTTAGGCAAAAGTCTATGAAACACGGAAATGAAGTCCCATGTAGGTGTTGACTATGTCATGTACATATACAGGGTACATATACCTCTTAAATAGTTTTACCATGATAGTAGAACTTGAGCATAATTTAACTTTGTTGGGAACATGAAAAATAAATGAGCATATTGTTTGCCGTGCTGTAGAAAATAGCATTGTTTCTTTGACTCTTCAGAGTGGTGAAAGTGGTATGCAAACCTTTGAACTGGAGAAAATACCTCCAAAGTGATGTATTCCCAATTCCTGACATCTGTGTAGACACAGAAAAAACAAACAAGCAAAACAAAACAAACAAACAAACAAAAAACAAAACAAAACAAATAAAACCTTTGGCAGCTGAACATAACAACTGGCCCTTTGTACCCTGCATTTTTATATGGAATTCATACACACAGAAAATCACAACAATGTTGAAAACCATTACTGAATCATAATAACGAGTTTATTTTCCTGCTCTTTCATATTCTATTATTTTTCAAGTGTGCCTACTTAATCTTCTTCCCTTCTTAAAAAATATATCAACTTTCAGATAAACATGTCCCAGACAGGACTTGATTTCATTTTGTGAGAATCAAATTGTTGCCAGATATAAGCTATAGATCTTCATAGTAATGCAAAGGTATCTTGTCAGAAAATATGTGTAAGGTAAAATACTAACTCAAAATAATGTGGCTCTGTATTCACAAAATCTTTTCTTTTGTTGGCTGGGAGAGTAGACCTTCTTACTCAGGTTTGCTCCAGTTACAAGTTATCCTCTGAGCACATGTACACAGGGCTTCCATTCCTTGTAGATGAGCTATAAGCGTGCTGGCGGGGTCAGGTTCAGGTTCAGGGATCTATGTGGAGTAATAAATCTTCATCAACCTATGTCTTCTTGAGGCCCTGTAAGCAACATTCTCAGTTAGAAACAGTTTTCACTGAAGGGAATCCAAGCAGAAAGAATTTCAGGCTGGCTCTGTATAACTGAATGGAGAAGCCTTTCATTAGTATGGATCCTTTAATTGGCTCATTTTCTAAGATATTCTAGTTGTAGCTACGGAAACAAATCCATACACATATTTAAATTACCTGCTGAAAGAAAAGAAAAAAAAATGTAAAGGATCCTAGATTAAAGAGCAAAAAAAAAATTTGTTTTGTGGGTGAAAAAACATTTTGATGCCTTTTTAGAATTGAGTTGACACTTTGGCATTCAGTTGGGATGAGAGATCAGTAGAATAGATTGAACAGTTGATTGTTTTATCAGAGCATTAATACTCTGTATCACAGGAACTAGGAAGATGGCACAGCTTTCAGAATGCTTTCTCAGCGTGAGGATCTGAGTTCAAATCCCTAGAACCAAGTTAAAAATGTAAGACATTCCTATGCACATCTGTGATTCCAGTGCTGAGAAGCAGAGACAGGCACATCCCTCAGGTTTCCCAGGCAACCAGACTAGTTGTACTCAGCGACCTTCAGGTTCAGTGAGACACCCTCTGTCAAAATATGTTGTACAGCTGTTGAGGAAGATGCCTGGTATCAACTTCTGACCTTCATACACATGTACACATAACTATATGTGTGCCTGCATGCCTAAATGTGCAGGCACACACACAAATACACATATACATACATATACCTGCCCTCCCCCAAGTACCCATACTAAATTATATGTTCATTTTTTTCTCTTACTCCTAGTTCTCTAGTTCAACCCATGTTTCTTACTGGGTAGAGCAGAGAATATGAGGTGTAATATTTTCTGATTACTCTGCAGTGTGAGAAAGTCCTTTGTAACTGAGAACTGACTCTGAGGAAAGTCTGCTACAACCAAATCATGTTCCATTTTGATGCCCTGGACAATTTTATCTGGATGCATACTGTGGGGACCTTGAATCAAAAACCAAATCACTAAAGATAATTGGTGAGGGAGAGCAGCCATTAGAAAGTAACGCTTACAAGCAGGACCTGCAAATTAATTCCATTTGTTTCTAAACCAAGGTCAAGTTTTATGCTTGGCAATTGATTTCAAAGCTGGTTGTTGGATATAGACATGTAAACCCCTAAGCTTTTATTCTCTCACTCTATTTGCTTTACAAGAATGTCTCAAAGCCATAGGGCAGACATTCATGTTTTATAATGTCTTTTGTGGCTTATGGTTGTGCACTTTGTATAGCAGTAACCACAATAACGATAATAAAGTAGCTAACTGTGTGCTGAACACTGCATGTATAATAACTCATTTAATTTGCTCGATTTTCTAAGGCAGGTGCTCTGATCAACTCCAGTAAGGATGCAATTTCCTCAAGGTTGTACAGCTGTTTGCACAATAAGTCAGCTAGTTCCTGGGAGGTCAGCAGTTCAGGAAATGGAATGCTCCAAATAAAGAGAAATGAGAAGCTATGTAGCAGAAGGATAAATGGACCTAAGACAGGGGTGGCAGTGTTCCTAGAGAGACAAAAAGCAAGAGCTTCAGCATCAAGCTTCTAGTCACAGTGCTTTCCCTGCAACTGCTAACAGTTGTGCCTCAGATGGCAACAGGGTCCCTGGAAGCTTGTGTTTAGATTAGCAACATGTCAAGGATACCTAAACACAAATAAAAGATATGCGCTAAAAAGAATTCAGAACACTCTTAAGGAAGTGCAAAGCGAATGTCTTGTGACCACACTGGGAAATGCCTGCTACAATGGGAGGCTCTGTATTCTTCATTCATGTCATCACTCCCAGAAGTGACAGGGTCTTTCTATTTATCAACAAATGGCAAACGTATCTTGCCCTTGAATCATATAGGAAATAATTTGGTATCTGAAATTTGGGAAGAATTTAATATCGAGCTAAAAATGCACCTTAAACTTGAGCACTTTGAAGACATTCTTTTGACAAATGTCATTAAGATTATGTGTACTTTTCTCTCGAGCTCCCATTTCAACACAGTCATGGAAGAGTGTGAGCATCCAGACTGGTATCTAGGAATCACTCCAGACTTCTTGTAAACTGCAGTGTCAGGTAATTTTGTTTCCCTCTGTGAGGCTATTCCTGCCCATTTACCTGTCCCTACATTTTCTGTGCTAAAAAACACATATTAATTCTCAGGAGAAATTAAGATTTTACAAATAAGCAAGAATGAAAAGAGTCCATTATCATTAGCAGCAGTCCATAAGAACCACAGTAGGGGGTCTTTCAAGAGAAAATGGAGAAGAAAGGACAAAAAATAATACAGATAAAAGGCAATTGTGCAAAACTTTAAGGTAAAGGTGGGTATACAGACAGACATAGTAGGTTGTAGTACAGTGATGTTAATGCATGGAATTTAGAGTCCAAAAACATAAAAAGTAAGTCATATCAGGTAAATTGATATCAGGTAGAGTTTTTAATAAGATTGCTGTTCAGTTAGTGTCAAAACAGAGTGCTCTGTCTTTACCAAGCTGTAGTTATTGCAATGATAATTTCTATGTATTTTTTAAACACAGAGAATTCCCCTAAGGAATACAAGATGGAATTAAATGCCTATCACTAAAAGTATAAAAGCACGTGACACAAAAGAAAGTAGCAAGAGTAAAAAGGGGGATTATAATGGCATCCAAAGTCAGGGTTGCTGGCTTTTAAATAGGACACAACAGTGTGTTATTAAAGAGAAACACTTAGGGCAATGAGATGGTTCAGGAAGTAACCAAGTCTGATGGTCTGAGTTCAATCTCTGGAACCCAAAGACTGGAAAAAGATAGCAAACTCTTGCAAGTTGTCCTCACATCTTCCAATAAGCTCTTGGCATGTGTATGCCCACACATGCACACATAAAAATAAAAAAGTTTAATTTTCTGGTGACATATTTTATACCTAGAAACATGCATAGACTGAATGCAAAGGGTAGAAGATAGCCTAACCATGTTTTAATCAAAACAGAAAAGGAATATCTTACTTGTCACAGAAATAAGGGGCTTTAAATAAAAAGAGAATCAAAAGAGGCAAAGGAAGATATCCTGTGATGATAAAGTGACACTATCCTAAGATTTAACTGCTCTAATATTTTATTCACCAAATCTTTAGGTTCCCAAATATATAAAAGAAAACAAATGTCGACACAAATCAGGAAAGAAATAAGTAAGAATATGAGGCTTCGAGCAATATAAGAACGAGAGAAAACAAGCTAAGGAGGAGACATGGGCTGCAGGGTAGGGATGATACAATGGGACAATGATCTAAGGGGCATGCTCAGACACTCCAGGGATCAGAAGCTGGTTATGTGTTATTCCAAACTGCAGAACCCAAGCAACCTGCAGAATCAAGGCAACCTTAATGAGAATTCCAAAGTCATTTTTTTTTAAATGGGAAACTTTATTGTAAACTACTCACATTATCAAAGGCCAAGTAGCCCAAAGCTTCTTTCTGGAGAAGAAATCATTCCTGAATGATTTACAGTACTTGATTTTTCTTTCTTTCTTTCTTTCTTTCTTTCTTTCTTTCTTTCTTTCTTTCTTTCTTTCTTTCTTTTTTTTTTTTTTTACTATATTACAAAGTGAGTCACTGAAACAAGAGTGGACCTGTCACAAATATAAGCAGATGGGTCAGCAGGATCACAAAGACATTCCATCGATGTATCCTATTTAAGATACATGAGCTCTATAGTTTAAAATGTTTAAAATGATTACAAATGGAAAAACAGCCCATTTCCTTCAAAGAAAGGATTATATTTCCCAAATACATGTGTCTCAGTCCGACCTGGAACACTGATGTTGGGCTATTATACACAGGTAAAGGAAATGTGCAAATTCAGGCATTTGTGTTAATGAGATCAACTAATAAAGGGCCATATTCTTTTTCACTCAATTGTTGAGTTCTCACTCAAAATCCTAATATCGGTGCACTGCTAAACATACCATGCCCCAGAGCATTTTGTATTCCCTTTTAATGAAACTGAAGTTAATTTCCTGAACATCTTGATTTTAATCACCTCTTCAGTGCCTGCTGTTGAATTTTTTTTGCCTAAGTTTAAGGTCAGATTGCTTAAAATGCTTTGTTCCAATTCAATTTTGTTTCTTCTATGAGCATAGAGGCAACTCAAGATCCTGTAGTCTATCATTTGAAAAGGCCTCCCTGAAGGGCTTTCCTTCCAGAATAAAGAAATGCCTTTGTGAGTCTAGACTGCTTTTCCCTGTGTTAATCACAGCTTCACTGTGGGATGCTGGGCATATATGATGCACACAGCATTCCTCTGTCAGACATTCATCCCCAATTTCAAAGCATATGTGATGCTTAGTAGCCACAGTCCACTGCCAAATGCATTTCAAATGGGAACAGTCTGACTACCTCTTGATCATTCCAAATCAGCAGAGACCACCAACGAGTGATGGATTTTAAGAATCATCTTCTTGAATATGGAGAAGTTGAACTTCATTAAGAGTGAAATGCAGGGCGATGTGAAACTGAGATGTGGTATCCTGTTGAATTCACGCAGTCTTTCTCACAACACCGAGACAGCGTCTCAGCGAGAAGCCAGAGCTGGACACAGAAATGAATCACGGTGCTTAATGAAAGTGGAATTGTCATTAGAAAAGACACAGGGCAGGATTCCTTCAGGAAGGGGATGTGGTGTTGTTTTGAAAAAAATATATATCTTAAATTTGAATATATTTTCTGCTTCCAAAAACCATGTAGGCACTGGTGCATGACCAAGGCCAGAAGGTTGCAGATTTACTAGGTTCTGCTCAGCCTCCAAGACATCAGCTCTCCTGGGGCTTAACCCTCACTGACAGACATTAGAAGCTGTGCTCAAATTTCAGGGTGTCCTGTTGTCACATACCTGAAGCAAGGGGAAAGAGAGTTTTTTGTGTAACTCCTTGCCTCTGGCTCTTGTCAACTAGAAAAGAAAACAAGTCAGGGATCTACCCTGAATCCAGATATCTGCTTAACCATTTATTAAAAAACATACAGTTTGTCAGGTCAAGATGAGTGAAATTCTTTCTCCCATTAACTGTCCCCACGGCTTGACTCTGACTCCCTTTGTATGTTTAGGTTATTATATTTTGTCTTCTCGGTTGTTATTATTGTACTTCTGGAATTTGAATTCAACTTTATGCCTTTGAAAGAATGTTTTCAGTTTGTACTAATTATAAAAACCATTTTCTCCATTTGAATTTTTTTTAATATCAATCACAGGTTATTTACTTTGTCCCCTTGAAATTTCACTTTTCTGTTTTAGTGGTTCTTTGAGATTTACATAGTGCTTCGATTATATTCAACATCTCCTCCAAAACTCTTCTTCCCTAATTTACCACAATTTCCAACTCACCCAAACACATACATGTCTTTTTTTTTTCCTTTTAATTCTTCAAGGCCAGTCTGTGCTGTACAAATGCTTTTGGATGTATGGTCTTGGTTGACCTACCAGGGATTAGGCTTTCAGTGGAAATTGATTCTCCCTCTCCCAGCAACCAACTGCGAAGAGCTGCAGGGCATGGGGTGGGATTGTATGTCCAGCTTCCCTTTATTTGCAGGGATTTGGTGTGGCTTGAGCTTACACATATCTTGTGTACGCTGTCTCAACTTTTGTGAGCTCATATATGCAACTGTACTGCTACGCCAGGAGATATGTCTCCCTGTAGCCACCCACCTTATACTCTTTCTGCCTCCTCTTCTGCAGTGAAATAAGGGCGATCCTATGTTCCCTTCAAGGCTGAGCATTCTGCAGGCTCTCACTTTCTGCACCTTGATCACTTGTGTTAATCACCGACTGCTGAAAACAAAGATCCTCAGATTAAGGATGAGAGATTCATTGTTCTATGGGTAGGTATAACTATACGTCATCAGGAGTCAGTTTAATAGCATTCAGCAACAAAATAGTAGTTATCTTATCCTCTAGGGCCTATGGCACACCAACTATAGGTTCATAACCCAGCGTTTCCTTAGAAATACAAAAATCCGTATCATTTCTCTTTTTGTTTCCCTGTTTGTTTCATGTGTTTTAATTTTGAATGCTCACATTAAATAATACTTTAGCCTTCTTTTAAATTACGTTATAAGCTCTTACTATTTCCCAGTTCTTACCTAAAATTCCATTCACTCTGCCCAACAGTTGCCCATCCGGCTCAGCATCTGCTTTGATAGTCTGAAGGGCAGAGGCTTTCAGAGGCCCTCTGTGGTAGGTTCCTAGGTTGTTTCCTGTTTTCTTCTTCTGATGTCCATCCTCTTTGCTTTTCCAGATGGGGATTGGACATTTTTGTTAGGGTCCTCTCTCTTGCTTAGTTTCTTTAGATGCACAGGTTTCAGTGGGTTTGTCCTATGTTGTATGTCTATATGAGTGAGTATATACCATGTGTGTCTTTTTGCTTCTGGGACAACTCACTCAGGATGATCCTTTCCAGATCCCACCATTTACCTGCAAATTTCATGATTTCTTTATTTTTCATTGCTGAGTAATATTCCATTGTGTACATGTACCCCAATTTTTGCATCCATTCTTCAGTTGAGGGGCATCTGGGTTGTTTCCAGCTTCTGGCTATTACAAATAAAGCTGCTACAAACATGGTTGAACTGGGAAATAGTAAGAGCTGGAGAGGACAGGGTCTCCACAAGGAGAGCAACAGAACAAGAAAATTTGAACACAGGGAACTTCCCAGAGACTCATACTCCAACCAAGGACTATTCATGGAGATAATCCAGAACCCCTGCACAGATGTAGCCCAGGGCAGTTCAGAGTCCAATTGGGTTACATAGTAATGGGAAGAGGGACTGCCTCTGACATAATCTGATTGGCCTGCTCTTTGATCACCTCCCCCTCGGGGGGAGCAGCCTTACCAGGCCATAGTAGAAGACAATGCAGCCACTTTTGATGTGAACTGATAGACTAAGATCAGAAAGGAGAGGAGAACCTCCCCTATCAGTGGACTTGGGGAGTGGCATGAAAGCAGAGGGAGGAGGGGAGGGTGCGTTTGGGAGGGGAGGAGGGAGGGGCTTATGGGGGGATGCAGAATGAATAAAGTGTAATTGATGAAAAATTTAAAAAAAAATTATGTTATGAGATTAATAAAGTCACCATACTTTAGAACGCTTCATTATGTTCCAATAGCCTTTAGTATTTCCATTTTTAGATTTAATCTATTTGATCATCAATGCCTGATTTATTAATCCTGTTTTTTTATTCTGCTCATAAATTTTATTTCATCTTAAGACTTTGTTATGAGATTGGAGACTGCTAAAATTCTTGTCACTACCCAGATAGAGTTTCTGGGATATTTTTTTCATGAATATTTTTCTAAAAACACTGCCCTGGTTTCCTCTAATGAATTACCTATCTGTTATAAAATTAATTATCAGAAATCCTTTTGTACTGCCCATCTTAGTAGATACGATAGACAATATTGGTCAGGATAAAGTTTTTTATTGCTTATTTGGCTCTAATTTCAGAGTTCTTTTCCTTTGGATGTCACTTGACTTTTCTGTTGTTTTTCATAATGCTTACTCCAGATACTTTTTTTATGGTTTGACATTTACTTGGTATTGCTTAGTACTCTTCTGATGGCCCTAAGATAGATAGCCTTAAATCATAAAAGTAGAGGCTTGGGGATTGTTGAGTGAATAAGATTATATCCATGAGTAACTAATACTTTTTTTTTCACATTACACCTTTCAATTGTGGATTGATGAGGTTTAGACTTTCAATATTTGCCACTATTTGTTCAATGAATTGAAACAAATCATGCATGCGATAAGTGGGGATGGGGCTTTGGGTAAGAAAATGCTTCCTGGGAAATGGTTTGATGTGTGCAGCACATGGTAGAAAGATCTTGACTTGACATGTCATATGATGTCATCATTTTTTGGGGGGAGGTAGGCTTCAGTGGAAGTTCTGCATTGTTACAATGAAGGCCAAATCCTTCATCTTTCCCCCAAGGGGACAACAGACCCAGGGATATGTCTCAGTGAGCAAGATGCTGGCCATAGCGCATAAAGAACTGCATTCTGGTCCCCAGGGGGCACCATACAGCTGCATACAGTAGTACATGTCTGTAATCCCTATATGCAGCAGAGGAAACCGGTGGGGCTGTGGAGGTCGTAGGCAATCCAATCTAGCCAAATAAATAAATAAACTACTGGGTTTTAAAGTTTCATTACTTTTTAAATTATTTTCCATCCATAGAATCTTGGCAAGCTAGTTTTCTGATAGGGCTGCATGTGATGTGAACACGGGGTAACGGCAATAGATAACTTTTCATCTTCTGTTCACAATTTTAAGTGTTTTTTTTTTTTTCCTAATTGTCACAGAATATACTGCTCAACAGTAAGATGTGAACTGTGCATTTTATTGTTTTTGACATCAGAAGGAATCACACCACTCTTCTTATCTTCTCTATTTTGGCTGTCAACACTTGTACTCAGTCCACCAAAATATACATTACTTCTTGAGGTAGAGTATAGACGTACTGAAAACAAACAAACGGCTTTATATTTCCTTTGCGCACAAAATGAGTATACTCTAAGATCAGTTATTTTCCCGGATCAATTGCAAGTATTTGATTCTTTTTTATTTATTTATTTATTTATTTATTTATTTTTTATCAGTTACATTTTATTAACTCTGTATCCCAGCCGTGTCCCGATCCCTCATTCCCTCCCAGTCCCTCCCTCCCTCCCTCATCTCCACCCTGCCCCTTTCCAAGTCCACTGATAGGGGGGACCTCCTCCCCATTCAGCTGATCCTGTTTTATCAGGTATCTTCAGGACTGGCTGCAAAGCCCTCCTCTGTGGCCTAACAGGACTGCTCCTCCCTTCGGAGGTGGGGAGACCAAAGAGCCAGTCATTGAGTTCCTGTTAGAAATAGTCCCTGTTCCCCTCACTTTGGGAAACCAATTGGTTACTGAGCTACCACAGGCTACATCTGAGTGGAGGTTCTAGGTTATATCCATACATGGTCCTTGGTTGAATGTCAGTCTCAGAAAAGACCCTGTGCCCAGATATATTTGGTCCTTGTGGAGCTCCTATCCTTTCCCCATCAGACTAACTCCCCTTCTTTCTTATGATTCCCTGTACTCTGCCAAAGGTTTGGTCATGAGTCTTTGCTTTGAAAACACTGCTAGTTAGAGTCTTTCAGATGCGCTCAGTAGACTCCTGTCATATGTTCAATGCACATCCCATCTGTCTTTCTAAAGGAGGATTGATCATCTTACCCCATGTCCGCTCAATTGATTATCTTTTTAGGTGTATAGATTTCATTATGTTTATCATATCTTATAGGTCTATATAAGTGAGTATATCCCATGTTTGTCTTTCTCCTTCTGGGATATTTCACTCAGAATGATCTTTTCTAGATCCCACCATTTGCCTGCAAATTTCATGATTTCCTCCTTTTTGATTGCTGAGTAGTATTCCATTGTATATAAATACCACAATTTCTGTACCCATTCCACCGTTGATGGACATCTGGGTTGTTTCCAGGTTCTGGCTATTACAAATAGAGCTGCTATAAACATGGTTGAGCAAGTGTCCTTTTTGTGTACTTGAACAAACTTTGGGTATATACCTAGCAGTGGTATAGCTGGGTCTGGAGGAAGCACTGGTGGATCAAGGACCTCAACATAAAACCAGATACCCTAAATCAATTGGAAAAAAAAAGTGGGGAACAGCCTAGAACTCATTGGCACAGGAGACAACTTCCTGAACAGAACACCAACAGCACAGGCTCTAAGAGCAACAATCAATAAATGGGACCTCATGAAACTGAAAACTTTCTGTAAAGCAAAGGATACCGTCATCAAAACAAAACGACTGCTTACAGATTGGGAAAGAATCTTCACTAACCCTTTATCTGACAGAGGACTAATATCCAGTATATACAAAGAACTAAAGAAGCTGAAAAGCAGCAATCCAAGTAATCCAATTAAAAAATGGGGAACAGAGCTAAACAGAGAATTCTCGACAGAGGAATATCGAATGGCAGAAAAACACTTAAAGAAATGCTCATCCTCATTAGCCATCAGGGAAATGCAAATCAAAACGACCCTGAGATATCACCTTACACCCATCAGAATGGCCAAGATGAAAAACTCAAGCGATAACACATGCTGGAGAGGTTGTGGAGAAAGGGGAAACCTCCTCCACTGCTTGTGGGAATGTAAACTGGTACAACCACTCTGGAAAGCTATCTGGCGCTTCCTAAGACAAATAGTATTTGATTCTTGAATTGAAATTCCATCTTTGGAGTAGCGTATTTTAGTTTTTTTGTCTTAGATAAAACTGTTATGTTGATATTTGTGGTTAATCTTGGTTCCTGATATGGCTGCATTTGGGACAAACCAAGAGAGAAACCAATGGGCATACCTGTGAGGATCTTTTTGATTGGGTTAATTCAAATGGAAAGTTCACCCTACATCTAGGTGGCACCTTCTGGTGACAGCCCAGATAAAAGGAATGGTAAAGCACTTCTCTTTCTCTGCCTACCTTTGTGTCTTGCTGTCAAGTTTATCTTTCACATTTGTGAATCCATCTGCCTTGCTGCTGCTGCTAATGTCACCGTTTGCTGATTTCAGAGCCGAACTTCACCGTGAGTCTAACGTGGACTGAATTATGATAGTTCTCCAGAAATTGCTGGATCTTCTGCACAAGAGTGAAAGTCCTGAGTCATTCAAACTCATAGAATAAGCAGCCAACTGGTTTTCAGCCAGTCCACTGTGAAGCCAGCCATTGTTGGACTGTTCACATTGTATCCTGTAAGATAATCTGATGTATCACCTTTTAATTATTATGCTAATTATTTCTTTAAAAATCTATTAATTAATTTATTTATTCACTTTACATCCACTAGTATCCCCCTTCCTTCTCTCCTCACAGGCCTACTCTCCCTCCCTCTTCCCCTGTCCCATCTTCCATATTTCTCAGAAAAGGGTGCCCCTCTATCCACTACCCCAGTCCATCAAGTCACATCAGGAATGCACTTTCTATTTCCCTGAGGCCTGGTGAGGTCACCTCACCAGGGAGAGTGATTAAAAAGCAGGCAACAGGGTCCATGTCAGAGTCAGCCCTGGCTCTCCTTACTAGGGAACCAACATTTACGCTGAGCTACCCATCTGCTACACCTGTGTAGGGGGCCTATGTCCAGTCTATGCATGGTCCTTGTTTGGTGCTTGTGTCTCCACAAGCCCCTCTGGGCCCTGGTTATTTGGCTCTGTTGGTCTTCTTGTGGCGCTCCTATCACCTCCAGATCCTTCTACTCTTCCTCCTACTTTTCCACAAGACTTCCTAGGCTTAGCCCAAAGTTGATTGTCTCAGCATCTGTTTCAACCCGCTGCTGGGTGGAGCATCTCACAAGAAAGCTATGCTAGCTAGGCTTCTAACTGGGAGTATAGCAGAGTATCATTTATAGAGTCAGTGGTTGGCTCTTTCCCACAGAGTAGGTCACAAATTGGGCCAAACATTGGTTGGACATTCCCTCAATCTCTGCTCTGTCTTTATTCCTGCACAACTTGTAGGCAGGGTAAATTTTGGGTCAAATTTTGTGATTGGGTTGGTTTTCCAATCCCTCCCCTAGAGTCCTTTCTAGTTAGAGGACATCCTCTTCGGTCTCCATGGCCCTTGGTTTCCTCCTTCAACCACTTCCATTGTTTATTCTATTTCCCCTTCTGAGTGAGATTTAAGCATCCCCCTTTGGGTCTTCTTTGTTACTTATCTTCTTCTGATCTGTGATTTGTAGGATGTTTATCCTGTATTCTATGCCAATTCTATCACATATGTTCATCTAGAAACCCATGGATAATACAATAGTGAATATGGATTAAAAATAAAGTAACTCTGTTTGGTACTTTTTAAAAATTTAATTATTTATTTATTACAATTTATTCACCTTGTACTCCCATTAGGCCCCCTCCCTCATCTCCTCCCAATCCCACTCATCTTCCCTCTTCTCCCCCTATGCCCTTTTCCTAGTCAGCTGATAGGAGAGGACCTCCTCCTCTTCTATCTGACCCTAGCCTATTAGTCTCAACAAGGCTATCTGCATCATCTTCCTATGTAGCCTGGCAAGGCTGTACCCCAAGGGCGAGGTGATCAAAGAGATCAAAGAGCCAGCCACTGGGTTCATGTTAGAGACCTCCTTTGCTGCCCTTACTAGAGAAGCCACTTGGTAACTGAGCAGCCTATGGGCTTCCTCTGAGCAGGGGTCTAGGTTCTTTCCATGCATGGTCCATGGATGGAGTATCTGTCTCTGCAGCCCCCCACCTCACAGCCCAGGTTTTGTACAACTTTTATGTATTTTTTCCTAGTTTAGAGTGTCAACCTCCTGTTGAAACAGTGTATAGGAATAATTTAAAATGCTAAAACATGTAATATAGAATGTATCACTACAAACCCTACCCATGTAGAGAGATAACAATCACTAACTTCAAAACATTTTCTCCTTTCTTTATCCAATTCATTTTCAAAGTGGGCATGTAGTTACTTTGAGAACAGGCAGCAAGATAGGAGGTTCAGTGGTTAAGATCATGTGCTGCTTTTGCAGATAATCCTAGATAAATCCTCAGTTCCCAACTCAGACAGCTTGTAACCACTTATAACTCCAACTACAGGGTATCTGACCATTTCTTTTTCTATCCTCCACAGGCATGTTATACAACTGCACAAGACTACATTCAGATACACACATACACATAGTAAAAATTAAAATAAATCTTTGACAATATACTATATATCATGAACTGTTCTCCATACAATTTAGAGTGTTCAGAAATAGTATGGTTATTTCCAGACACAATATAAATTATATGATCCTTCTGCGTAATGTTGCTTTCAATGTTTGTCATTAAAAGTAATGTATTAGTGACTATGAGAAATGAGGGCTCCCTCTTCTAATTAATAATAATCCCCAGAGACTCAGAGAATCAAAAGCCAGGTATTTATTTTATGACCTTACAAAGCCCAGAATAAGTGAGTTGATTGGGCACAGAACAGTGAGAAGAGCGTTCATAACTCCCTTTCCTCAATGGATGATTAATCAGGAGGGTTCAGTCTTTCACATTATCTGGGCTTTATCTTCCCATCTGTCATTTACATTTATCGTTTATTTTAAAGAACCATGTGTGGGTTCTTGCCTGTTTTAAAACTTATCAGTTTCATAGCCTTATCACCTCGGCAGGCAAGCTTGGCTTGTAATAATTTTGTACTCTAATTTTAGTTTGAGGGAGTCAGCTAGATGAGCATTGTTGGCAAATGCCCAGAGTTTTCCTGTTCACTTGAAGATGGACTTAAGCTACTCATAAGCACTTTTGAAAATGGACCATTATTTCGTATTTCTTACAATGATCATCTTTGTAACTAAGCAATGTCTCTATAGTCTTGATTTTCTTATGATGTATGAGCAGGAATAATTTCACTTCTACATATAGGAACATTTTCGTGGAAATTGTTTGGCTGTGAGTTGCCTCTAGTGTGTACTCCCACAAGCAATGGACTTTACTTCTCCATTCTATATTCTTGCAACTATTATCCTTTAAAACTGTTCCGTTCAGAGGCAGATAATTGTATTTTATGTTAATTTACATTTTTTTGATAACTGGAAACTTGTACACTGTGTCATGGATTAATTAGACATTTACTTCTCCCAATGAAGTGTGCTAGGCACCTCCTTGCATATAGAAGAGTGTTGACAATTTTTTTCAGTGTTCTTTTGATTCACAGGAGACAGAAAAACCAAAATTTCCCATCTTAACATGGAACAGAACCGTGATATTCTCTATGTAGTTAATGTCTGCAGTGTTTTCAAGGAGCTATTTAATCATTGTTTTTGATAGACTCATTAGAACCATGTGACCTATTATGTTCTCCAAAGAAACATTAATCTCAAGAAAAAAAATATTAGGTGTTGTGCTGAGAAGTATAGGTTGGGAAAAAAATAGGCTAAATAAAATTTAATAATTTTACAGTGGTTTTTAAGTCTTCAAAATTAATATAAAGAAAGTAAGTGTAAAACCCTTTGCTAATAAGTCATATTAAACTTAAATAATATGCGACATATAAAGCCTATAGCAAAAGCCACATGAAATCACATCACACTATGTGACCACTATTAACAATGTAGCACTGATTTTTTTTTTTAGGATATCCAGAAATTGTTATTTTTAATGTATGCTGACAGTTTCACACATTTATCTGCATGACTATTTCTTATCACTCTCTTACTGGCCCTCTTCTCTCCTAAAATAGTTCCCATCCTACTATGTTTCTATTTTATTTTTTACAGGTCTTGTGCAGGTAACCATAGTTGCTATTCATTCATGATTACATGGTCCATGTCTTTTAGAAAAAAAAAATTAATAGGACTTTTCACTCCTTCCAATCATGACTCCCTTTCTATGATATGTTATGGGTCTTAGAGAGAAGGTAATATGGAAGTTTCATTTAGAGATGTCATTTATTCTCAGCATTTTGAGTTGCCCACAGCATCTTCTAATGGTATCTTCTTAGCTGTTCAGCCCATGTTTAATCATGTTGCATTTCTTACTCCAGGTTTGATTCAGGTCAATCTTCATCCATCCCCGATTGTGTTTTAGGTGGATTGATCTGCTTGCTGTATCTTCATTCTCTCTGAAGCTTCTGAGTAGATCATTCATTGCCTTCTCACATCAGCTGAACATATCTTTTCTTCATTTGCTCGTGGGTTGACTTATAACCTCTTCTGAATTATGCACTTGGACATATCTTGGCAACAACTCCGTTTGAAAGAACCAGTTAGCTGCATGTCATTTACTATTCCTACCTTCTCTCTTTCATAAATGTATTACTTTGCTAATAAAATTTAAGGAGTCAAAACAATGGGGCAAAACATCAGGATAGAAAAGGTATTTATCATTTTGTTTGCCATTACTGAACTAGAAACCTATAACAAATTAAACCTAAGTTTTTCTTTTAATATGGTAACCTCTTAAAATGACATTTTTTTTAATTTTGAAAAGTACATGTGAATTTGACAATTTCACTCTTTATAGAATTGACAGTGTTAAGAAAAGCATCTTACTTGTTGATGTAAGCAGCATAGTTATTCATTCACAGGCATACTCCATTATTAATATGTACATATTTCATATTAAATTAATTTGCCTAAGCTCTTTACAACACTTACTCTAATATGCAGCACACATGACAACTATTCAATACCCTTATGAAACAAAGCAATCAATATTGCTCTGGAGACCTTCAGAAATCAAAGCAAAACCCAAAGCAGCTTACTTATTGTTTGTTTCTAATATATTATTCCTGGTTCTTCTGGGAATTTATAGGAAATTACTGTGCTTCGGGAACCCAGAAATTCTCAGTCTCAGAATCAGAGGGCATCAAAGATTTTTTTCTTTTATTGTATTTTTACTGAACAGGGAGGTTTTCTTTGTTTGTTTTTGTTCTTGTTAAAAAAAAAGAGGTTAAGAAAGGTTTAAAAAGGAAACTTAAAAAAAAAAAAAACGTGCTAAATATCACCTGAATAAGGATTTCTGATAGGATTGAAGCAAAAGTTTGATATGTATATTTGAATTTTTAGCACCTACTGTGGAAGTGAAAAAGAGATTAATCATGGGGCAGAGAAGAACTTAATAGCAGTACTCACATATTTTTGGGTTTTACCTAATACCTGTTCCCATGGCAATTTTTGGTTTCAAGATGATAAAAATTTCCCTGAGAATTATATCTCTTCTATAAATATGCAACCTTTGTAGAGAGATGGATGGATGGATGGATGGATGGATACATCATTTAAAAGTACAATGGAAGTATTAGTTAAGAAATAAACACACCATATCACTGGGTGGATATAGAAAAGTATGTAGTATATAGTTACAGTAGATAACTACAGTGATACTATGGATGTTGTGAAGGAGGATACAGAACGTAAAGTGGGGCTGTGATATCAAAGAGGAAACCTACAACAAAAAGAAGCTATCACACCCAAGATGAGTAGACTGCAAGAAACAGTCAAACTGAGGGCTGAAATCAATAAGAAAGAAACAAAGAGAAGAGTACAAAGAATCAATGAAACAAAGAGCTGGTTCTTTGAGAATATCAACAAAAACAAATCTTTATCCAAATTAACTAAAAAACACAGACAATATCCAAATTAACAAAATTAAACATGAAAAGTGGGCATAACTACATTGTAATAATAACTTAAAAACTCTAAAAATGATATGAACATATTCTGAAAAAAAACTACTCCACCAACAGGGAAATGATAATAATAAAAAGGATCATTTTCTCAATAGGTACAATTTACCAAAGTTAAATCAAGATCCTACAAACAATGTAAATAGGCCTATTACTTCTGGTGAAATAGAAGCAGTCACTAAAATTCTCTGAACAACAACAAAGAAAACCTAAAAAACTAGAACCTGAAAGTTTTTGTATAGAATTCTACCAAACTTTCAAAGAAGGGGTAACACCAATACTCCTCAAATTATTACACACACACACAAAAAAAAACCAAAAATCAGAAGGAAAATTGCCAAATTCATTTGATGAGACTATAGTTAGCCCGATACTCAAACAAAATACTCAACAAAGAAAAAGAATTACAGAAAATTTCCCTTATAAATATAGATGCTAAAATACTCCTTAAAATTACTCAATAAAATATGAGTAATACATCAAAATGATCATCTATGAAGATCAAGTAGGCTTCATCCCTGAGATGTAGGGATGGTTCAACATATGAAAATCAGTCAATGTAATCCATTATAAACAATCTGAAAGAAAGAAACATGCAAGGTCATTTCATTAGACTCAGAAAAGGCCTCTGTCAATTTTCAACACCCCTAATCTTAGAGAGATTAGGAATACAAGGGAAATACCTCCACATAATACAGGCAAATTCAGAGTAAACATGTACCCTATGCTAAATTAAATGAAACCTAAAGCAATTCCACTAAAATCAGGAACAAGAAAGGTGTTCATTCTCTTCATAGCTATTCAATATAGTATTTAATATTTTAGCAAGAGCAAAAAGAAAACAGAGGAAGAACAAGGGGATACAAATTACAAAGGAAGAAGTCAAAGTATTATCATTTGTAGACGATGTGATAATATACATAAGGTACCCTAAAAATTCCATGGATGTGGTCTCATATCTGATAAATACTTTCAACAAAAAGGAATGATATAAAATTTAACTCAAAAAAGTAGTGCTTCTTTATACAAATGACGAAGAAAGTAGGGAAGCAACAATATCTTTAGATAACTCTAACCAAGGAAATAAGACTTGTATGATGAAACATGAAGTCTTTGAAAAAAGAAATTGGAGAAAATATCAGAAGATAGAAAGATCTTATACCACCCTATTCTCATGGGGTGGTATAATGTTCTTGTGGAATGTATCAATTTACCCTTGTTCATTCAAATGCTGATTTCTCTACTTCACTATCTGGTTTCAGTCTGGACATTGCACTGTAATGTTTATTCAAGCATCACCTGTCTCAAGTTTGTATAAACACAACACCATTTGTTTTCAGTATTGTCAGTAACACAGCCAATGTTGAGCAATAGAGAGAATAGGGTGGGGCATCCTGGTCCAGAGGGGGAGGAAAAAGTAGCCAGTGGGGGGAGTCAGGAAGAGATCAAAGAGGACAGGACATGGAACCACCAGGAGAGATGAACAGGACCTAAGATATGACTAAAAGCAAGTGCAATGTGGGAAATCTGAATGGGAGGAAGCTATGTGGGCTTAGAGTTTTAGTATGGAGTCTACTTATTGCACAGCATCGTGGTCTAGGTTAATTAAATAAATCGTAGTCTCTGTGTGGTACTTTGGGTATACAGCTGGTTTAGGAATAACTGCTGTTTAACTAAAAGATAAATCAGTATTAAATATTAATAATAAATAACACTCATGTATCAGTAAGATTAACCTAGTAAAAATGACCATCCCATGAAAGTAATATACAGAGCACTGCAACTCCTATCAAAATTCCAATGTAATTTTTACAGATCTTGAAAGGACAATTTTCAACTTCAAATGCAAAAATAAAAAAGCCCAGGATAGCTGAAACAGTTCTGTTTTTGTTGTTGTTGTTTGTTTGTTTCGTTTTTATTTATTAATTACACTTTATTCACTTTGTATCCCCCCATGGTTCCCTCCCTCCTCCAATCCCAATCCCTCCCTTCCTCCACCCTCTGCCTGCATGCCCCTCCCCAAATTCACTGATAGGGGAGGTCTTCTTTTCCTTCCTTCTGATCCTAGTCAATTAGGTCTCATCAGGAGTGGCTGCATTGTCTTCTTCTGTGGCCTGGTAATGCTTCCCCCTCAGGGGGAGGTAATTCAAGAGCAGGCCAATCAGTTCAGATCAGAGACAGTCCCTGTTCCTATTACAATGGAACCCACTTGGATACTGAACTGCCATGGTCTACATCTGTGCAGGGGTCTTAGGTTATCTCCATGCATGGTCCTTGGTTGGAGTATCAGTCTCAGGAAAGAACTCTGTGCTTGGAATTTTTGTTTCTGTTGCTCTCCTTGTGGAGTTCCTGTTCTCTCCAGATCATACTGTTTCCCAGTTCTTTCATGAGATGCCCTGCACTCTGCCCAGAGGTTGCCCATAAGTCTCAGCATCTGCATTGATAGTCTGCAGGGCAGAGCCTTGCAGAGGTCCTCTGTGTCAGGCTCCTGACTTGTTCACTCTTTTCTCCTTCTTCTGATGTCCATCCTCTTTGCCTTTCTGGATAGGAATTGAGCATTTTAGCAAGAGTCCTCCCTCCTGATTAGTTTCCTTAGGTATACAGATTTTAGTAAGTTTATCCTATATTATATGTCTATATGAGTGAGTATATACCGTGTACATCTTTCTGCTTCTGGGATAGCTCACTCAGGATGATCTTTTCCAGATCCCAACATTTACCTGAAAATTTCATGATTTCCTTT
Organism: Meriones unguiculatus; assembly: GCF_030254825.1. Taxonomy (NCBI): domain Eukaryota; kingdom Metazoa; phylum Chordata; class Mammalia; order Rodentia; family Muridae; genus Meriones; species Meriones unguiculatus. The sequence continues at coordinate 29,175,957 of NC_083355.1, read as the reverse complement.
TTATTGCTGAGTAATATTCCATTTTGTAGATGTACCACAATTTCTGTATCCATTCCTCCACAGAGGGGCATCTGGGCTGTTTCCAGCTCCTGGCTATTACAAATAAAGCTGCTACAACTGCATGGTACGGGCATAGAAACAGAGTGATGGATCAATGGAATTGATTAGAAGACCCTGACATATATCCACAGACTTACAGACACCTGATTTTTGACAAAGATGCCAAAGACATTCAATGGAAAAAAGACAGCATCTTCAACAAATGATGCTGGTCTAACTGGATATCTGCATGTAGAAAAATCCAAATAGATCCATACTTATCACTCTGCACAAAACTAAAGTCCAAGTGTATCAAAGACCTCAATATAAAACCAGACACACTAAATCGCTTAGAAGAAAAGGTAGGAAAGAGCTTTGAACTCATTGGCACAGGAGACAACTTCCTGAACAGAACACCAACAGCACAGGCTCTAAGAGCAACAATCAATAAATGGGACTTCATGAAATTGAAAAGCTTCTGTAAAGCAAAGGACACTGTCCTCAGAACAAAACGACTGCCTACAGATTTGGAAAGGATCTTCATCAACCCTATATATGACAGAGGACTAATATACAGTATATATAAAAAACTCAGAAGTTAAACAGCCAGAAATCATGTAATCCAATTAAAAAATGGAGTACAGATCTAAACAGAGAATTCTCAATAGAGGAATATCAAATGGCAGAGAAACACTTAAAGGAATGTTCAACGTCCTTAGTCATAAGGGAAATACAAATCAAAACGACCCTAAGATTTCACCTTACACCCATCAGAATGGCTAAGGTCAAAAACTGAAGTGACAACACATGCTGGAGAGGTTGTAGTGAAAGGGGAACCTTCCTCCACTGCTGGTGGGAATGTAAACTCATACAACCACCCTGGAAAGCAATCTGGTGCTTCCTCAGACAACTAGGAATAGCGCTTCCTCAAGATCCAGCCATACCACTCCTAGGCATATACCCCAAAGAGTCTCAAGTACACAATAAGGACATTTTCTAAAACAGTTCTAAGCTTTAGAAGAACTACTGGAAATATCACCATCCCTGATTTCAAATTGCATTACAGACCTATAGTAATAAAAAATGCATGGTATTGGCATAAAAACAGACATAATCAATGAAATAAAATTGAATACCTAGACATAAATCCAAACTAAACACATATGGACACCTGATTTTTTGATAAGGAAACTAGAAATACACACTGGAAAAAAGAAAGCATCTTCAACAAATGGTTCTGGTCAAACTGGTTGTCTTCCTATTAAAGAATGCAAGTAGATCCATATTCATCATCCTACACAAAACAGAAGTCCAAGTGATCAAAGACCTCAACATAAAACTGGCACAGCCTTATCTATGGGAACAACAAAAGTCATAAAGCCAGCACAGCTACTTAACAAAGACCCAGAAACCTGAGCCAAGAGCTACAATAGCTGTGGTGCAGCCTCCCATTCTTTTTGGCCTTGAGCTCTACATATCACATGCTTGGGGAGATTTTATTATTTATACAACTTTGGATACTAGATTGATAGAAATGTTCTTCTGAATCATTTACACCTTCTCCCATGAGTACTGCTTCTAAGCTTTCCCAGGAATGCCCTGAGTGTAATACTTCTCCTGCTTTAGGGAGATATCCTTCTCTGGTCATATTTGAAGGTCTTCCTTATGCCCTGGAGGTTGTGATTCAAATAATTATGCCAGAGACCTCCCTATGGGACTATGACTCAAAGATACTCCTGGCATATCTGTGCCCGCACTTCCTCAAAAACAAAATAATCATAACAAAGTAAACTTAAAAAGGTAAACTATTTTCGGCAGTCTAGAGAAGTTGGCAGCAGATTGAATTAAAAACCTCTTCATAGTACTGATAGAGAAAGAATGGTGTGGATAAATGATAAAAAAAATAAAATATTAAGACCTCCATTTCTTAGAAAAAGTGAAATCACACAGGGCTACTATGGTGTCATATGACCAAGAAACAAAAAAAAAAACAAAAAAACAAAAAAACAAAACACCAAGATTAGACATAAATTCTAAAAACATAAAATATAAACATTGTATATTGGTAGTAATTGAATAATAATTGCAGCAACATTTGCCTGAAGACTTTTCCAGACCTAAGGACAATTAGCACTCTGACAACTAAAAATTGATAATGCTGCTTGGGACATGACAATCTGCCCAGGCTGGTTTGGAGATTTTGTTTCTGTCCTGAAACCAAAAGAGCTACCAGCCAAAGAATATGCTGCCATGCTTTGGCAAAATATACCTTTGAAACTACAATATTGTTAAAGGTTGTGTTGTGGGGTTGATGAGGGAAAATGATTGTAAAAGATAATTCTGTTCTGTCAGGATTTAACAATGATGACTAAACTAATGACCGAGTGGAACTTGAAACATGTGTCTGGGAACAAAATCGATCTGACCTGTGTTTTGGAAGAATATACATCTGTTCCTGCCTACTAAGTTCTGTATAAATAAACACCCAGACTTCCAGTCAGTGAAGATGTAAAACTCTTTCCAGTCCCAGTGCCAATCACTTCTCCCTTGCTGATTGCTTATCTCCTCTGTGAGACCTGGTGATACCTGGAGCTATCCCCTAGCATAAAACCACATACTGAACCTGATAGAAAAGAAAGTGAAGAATGGAACACATTGGTACAGGAGACAACTTCCTGAACAGAACACAGCTAGAGCAAGCAGTAAAATCAACACTTAAATGGGACCTCTTAAACTGAAAGCCTTCTTTAAGGCAAAAGACCCTATGAATTGTCACTAAAAGACACTATTAGAACAGCATCCTGTCTGTCAGAATGGAATTTTTTTTAATTTTAATTTTTTATTCCAATTCCACATCTGGTAGAGAACTAATACCAAAATACATAAATAACACAAGAAACTAGATATCAAAAAACCTCAAACAATTGAAATGAGATATAGATGTAAACCAAGAATTCTCAATAGAGGAAACTCAAATGGCTGAGAAACATTTAAAGAAATGTTCAATATCCTAAGCCATCAGGGCAATGTGATAAAAAACATTTTGAGATTCTATCTTACACCTATCAGAATGGTTTAGATCAATAATACAAAGGACAGCTGATGCCAGTGGGGTTGTAGAGCAAGTGGAACACTCTTTCATTGCTGGTGGGAGTGCAAATGTGTAGAACGACTATGGCAATCATTTCCTCCTAAGATCGAATGTATCTACAATCAAGATCCATACCACTCTTGGGAATATACACAAATAACACTCCGTCCTACAAGGACACTTGCTCAATTGTGTTCATTGCAGCTTTAGTCATGATAGCCAGAAACTGAAAGCAATCAAGGTGCCCCTTAACAGAAGAATAGATAAAAGAAAATGTGGTGCCGTTATACAATGAAGTGATACACAACTGATACAAAAAAAAAATGCCCTCATGAAATTTGCAAGCAAATGGATTGAGTTAGAAAAAAAATCGTTCTGAGTAAAGTTTCCCAGACCCAGAAAGACGTATGATATGTATTAATTAATAAGTGAAGATATCAACTATTAAATAAGTGATAACCAAGCTACGATCTGTAGACTCAGCAAGGTTAGGTAAGGGGGGGTGTATAGATCTCCCTGGGATGAGAGCAGGGGGAGGGGTGTGATGAGTCAGCTTGTGGGGACTCATGTGCGGAGAGAGTGCAGGGAGAAACAGCTGAAATTGGCGGTATTTGTAGAAGCTGTGGAAATCCAGTGCATTGGGAGCTTCCTGGAATCTAGGAAGGTGACCCGACTGCAGATTCCTAAGAATGGGGGATAGGGAACCTCGATTGTCATCTCTTACAGCCAAACAATGTCTCCAGTATAGGGACTGGGCTGTGATCAGTTGAGATATTGGCCTAGGACAACTCACCTGCAGTTAACTTAACATGGAGACGTCAGACTGGTGCCTAAAAGGAGCCTTCACACCGTCACTCTAATCCCTTTGCTGAGGGAAGATGCTCTGCAGACTACTGAAAGGGAAATGCAGAAATCAACCCAATCACAAAATCTTGAACCTGCAATCTGTCCTGCCTGTGCAATATGCAAGTGCAATGGTGGCACAGAACTTACAGGAGTAACTAAACCAATGTCCGACTTGACCAAAGGTCCACTCCATGTGAAGGAACCTATATCAACACTGAGTTACCAACGACTGGAGACTAGATAGCCCGGAGACCTTTGGAAAAACCAAACACTATTGATCAAGATTTATGAAAGGAAGAATAAAATGACTCCTAATGATATGCTGCTATGTTCACAGATCCCTGTCTTACTCAAGTATCATCAGAGAGGCTTCCTCTGCAGTCAGGTGGGAACAGCTAGATACTATGTGAAGAGTGTCTAAATTGGATGTCTCCGTCCAATACCTCCACTCAGAGTTCATGGAATCTTATAGAGAAGGACACCAGAAAATTATAAGAGCCAGAGGGGATGGAGGATACCAGAAGAACAAAACTCTGTGAAGCAGGCATTCTATAACTGAGCTATATCACTACTCACAAGTCAAATTAACTGTCTACATCATCACAACACCATTCTCTAGGATGCCTCAACTCTTCAGTATTTTGTGTACTTTGTGAACAAGTCCCTAGTCTCTCTATAGACATGCTCTGCCTTCTTCCAGACAGAACTCTAGGGTTCTGAAAAATTGTCAAATTTCTACACTTACTGAAATCTTGAGGCTATCTTTTATACCTATTTTCTAATTTTTCTGTGTATGAAAACAATGGAGGGATGCAACAATGTTTTTAATCTTGTTACTTTAGTTTAACTTTTAAACTTTTTTAGTTTATGTGTTAAGGCCAACATCTGTATTCAGTAGAAATACTATTTCTATATAATTCTGATTTCATTGTACATGAAAAGTGTGTGGAGATTTTTCCAAAAATACACACAGACATTACCAATGCCTGTTTAAAATTTTAAATAAAAGACCTTTATTTTCTACAACTATGCATTTACACTACCTTTATTTATTTATTTATTTATTTACCATAACTCTGCTCAGAAACCCAAAGTCTTCCAATTATGTTCTGGCAATAGAGCAAAGAATTTGGTTTGCTAAAGTTTATGCTTGCTTCATTAGATAATTATTCATTATCATAAGTGAACAGTGAGTTACCCATTAAAATTTTTATTCCTTTTATTACTGCTTTCTCTCTCTTTTTCTCTTCTTCTCCCCAATTTGGAAAAATATGGTATTTTTGAGAGTCAAAGCTGTGTACAGTTTGTTGGCATTCAATCTAAGTTTACCGCATCTTACCTTGAATTCTGCCAAGACTCTTCCCAAGAGCCCTCAGTCCAGGTGCGGTTGCTAAGATACATGTTACTAATCTTCCACTAAGAAAATAGAGGTCATGGTATGTGGAGGATGTATTTTCTAAAAGGTCTTTGTGATTGACTTTATTTTGTATTTGGAACTATTCATAAAATTAGAAAATGCTTTAACTTTCTAAATATTTATTTAAAGTATCTCAATTAAAAGGCACAATTTTCCCCAGGGTCCGAGGATTGTTCAAGGTTCCTGAATAAACTGCTTTGAAAAAAAAAAAAAAAAAAAGAAGCCACGGTTATTTATAGAGGAAGTTTTCGTAATGACTGCATTCCGATCCTTTATGTTGACCTAAGAGATAAATATCCATCACACAAAGTTATGCGTAATTCTATGTGAAAAACTTAGTATTCAGATACTGTGTAAACAAAAATATAAATACAGTGTTGATGGGTATGGAAGGATGGGCTCAGGGGAGAAAGCACTCACACACAACTGTCAGCACTTGAGCTTGCATCCCCCAAACCGTATAAAGTTGGGTGTGATAGCTAAAATACATACTTTCAGCGTTTCTGTGTTTATATTGGAGGCAGAGACAAGAGAATCCTTGGAAGTTTGTGGGCTGGCTAACCTGGTGTACACAAGAAGATAAAAATTACAATGTAGAGTAATTATAGGTTCTTAATGATTATAATGTACATTCATTTTGGCATGTGCACGATGCTATACTACATATTGCATTAAAAGTATTTTAAACTCTAAAAAAAGGCACAATAATGCACATTTTAAAAATGATTGCAGAAATTCTTTCATTTACAAATGGATTATATTACCTAACCAGGTACATATAGCATGCCCATTTTTTATCTAATTTTGAAATGACTTGTAAAAATGAGGCAAAGGAAGAAATAGTTTTGTTGGGAGTTCAGATGTGTTGACACACACACCTTTATTCTAGCACTTGAAAGGAAAAGGCATGCTACCATATGTTCAAGGCCAGCCTGCACTACGTTTAAAGAGTCTCCCTCAAAATAAAAATGGAATCACTTTATGGAAAACATGGGTTTATAAAGTGAAACTTTGTATTTTCTATTCTATCATGAACTACATTTAAAAAGTGTCCTGTTGGAAAGGATCTGTAATATTTAACATATATTTTCTTTAGTAGATCCCAATAAAATATTCACATTAAAATATTTTAAAAAATAATGTATTTTGGTCAGGATCTCCTGTGACCCTGGCTCTGTGCAAGGATAAAGTAAGAGTATTGTTGAGGCTCCTAGAAGCCTTCTAAAAAATTGCAAGCCTCAGGTTCAATGAGAGACTCTATCTCAAGGGATTAACATAGACAAAGGAAAACAGATGTGAAGCTCTCTTTTTGGCATCTTTCTGTGCCCAAACACAAAACACCACACACACACACACAAACACACACAAATTCAAGTATATAGCTGAAGTAATTTCAAAAGAACAGTAAGTAGAAAGGTATCATGGGAGGAGGGAAAAGGAGTTCTAGGAAGAACATGGGTCCTATGAAGCTATAAAAGAGAAAAACTGGTGGCGAAGATTTAACTGGAAAAAGGAGATGAAGAGGGAGAAGGGAGAGAAATAATACTTTTTAAAAACACAAGGAAACACATTCTTTTACAGGCTTACACAAAAAGGAAACACGCTGCACACACACAGGTTATTTATGGTTGCATACACACATATGCACATACATATATTTGTCACATTTTATGGTAATCCTACATAGAAAAGCTATAGACCATCTAAGATAAGATCCTGGGTATGAGGAAGCTTATTATATATGAAATGAATGCTACACTCATGGAATCTCAATACTATGATCACCTAAACAATGCCTATAGACTGACAGTACCTGTCTACATGGAAGTTTGGGTGGGAAACTTTTGCAAGAGCACACACTTAGATGAATAGGTGTATCTTCATCTAAGAATGAAGTCAGAAGAGTTTTCTCTTGAAACAAGCTCCCAGACTGGTTATCCAATCCCAAGTGACCATCCCTAAACAATGTACCCGTGAGTAAAATAAAGTAGACACGGAAGGTTCTGTATATGTTTGTGGGTGTATGTGTGGGTGTAAAGATAATCCTTTGTAAAAAGGGATCATGAGCCAGGCAGTGGTGGAACATGCCCTTAGTCGCAGAACCCCAGAGGTGAAAGCAGTTGATTTCCTTGAGTTCAAGGCCAGCCTGGTTTACAGAGCTAGCTCCAGGTCAACAAGGCCCACACAGAGAAACTGTCTCAAAACTACAGCAACAGCAACAACAATAAACAAACAAACAATAAAACCATAGAGGCAGGTGGAGGAGGAGGAGGAGGAGGAGGAGGAGGAGGAGGAGGAGGAGGAGGAGGGATCATGAATTTGAGAGGGAGTGTGTGGTGTTTGGAGAACATGAGATAAATTGGAAAAAGAGACTAAAAATGAAAAAGATATAAATAAAGTAATACATGAAAATTTAAAAATTTAAAAGATTTAAAATTAAAAACATTTAAAATAAAAAAAAATTAAAAAATTCTAAGCACAAAGAGAAAAAATAAATAATAACACAAGAAGTCAGGCCAACATTTCCTACTTCCAATGTAGAAGATGGGGAACAAGACAGGAACCTTCCACCAGAGGACCTGTGAAAGACTCTACCTATCAGGGTATCGAAGGAGATGCTGAGACTTATAGCAAAACTCTGGGCAGAGCACATGGAACTTTATGGAAGAAGGGGGAGATAGAAAGACCTAGAGGGGACAGGAGCTCCACAGGGAGAGCAACAGAGGCAAAAAACAAACAAACAAACAAACAAACAAAGAAACAAAACCCCTGAGCCCAGGGGTTGCCACAGAGACTGAGACTTGTACCGAAGACCATGCATGGAAAGGACCTAGAACTCCTGCTCAGAGGAAACAATAGGCTGCTCGGTTTCCAAGTGGGTTCCCTAATACGAGGATCAGGGTCTGTCTCTGACATGAACTTAGTAGCTACCTCTTTGATCACCTCCCCCAAGGGGATAACGTCTTGCCAGGCTACAGAGGAAGATGATGCAGCCAGTCCTGATGAGGCTAGGGTCAGAAAGAAGGGGAGGAGGTCCTCTCCTATCAGTGGACTAGGGGAGGGGAATAGGTAGAAAAGAGGGAGGGTGGGCAACTCTGAGAGGAGATGATTGGGGGGACAGTATGCTGGGATACAAACAATACATTGTAATAAATAACAATAAATAAGCAAATTCTAAAAAGTCAGGCTGATAATAAATGATAATTTAAGTATTATCTTTCACTTGCACCATTCTAAAATTGTAAACATGAAAGCAAGGTTGTAAGTATGATGTAATTTCCATAGTATATAAGAATCTTAGTTGTTCATCAAGAAATAGAAACACTTTCATAGAAATACCAAAGGTCATCATGGATAGTTTGCACAATAATTACTCTTCAAGGAGTCAGTGTAAGCAGTGGCCAACTTGAATTCTACCTGTCACACTTTCATCATCACTTCTATTTATGTTTACAAAGGAGTTATTAACTCTGTGAAATCTTAGGAACCTCTCTCTCCTACCTCATTGACAAGAGGGCACTTCTGTGTTCAATAGTCCTGGTTTCACACCCATGTGCTGCCATTTATGAAGTTAAATACCTTTGGTAACTTGTCTTGCTCGTTAATCTTGGTCAGTGTACAAGCCATTGTGTGTATATGTTCATATGTGGATATTCTACAGGATGTGGTTTGGTTGTGATTCATCCCGCATAGTCTCATGTGTTCTCACACTAAGTTCTCCACCTGGTGATGTTGTTTGAAAAGAATGTGGGACCATTTGGTAGAGGAGTTTTGTTGGAGGAAGCAATCACTGGGCTATGGACCTTAAAGTTTTACAGCTCAGTCCCACTTCCTCTTCACTCTTTGCTTCTTTAATGTAGACTGAATGCAAACAGGTGCTTTCAAGCTCTTGCTTCCTTAACACCCCTTGACATATTGGTCTGCACATTTACAACATAAACTAGAATATATCTTTTAAGATTCTTTTGTTAGAGTAATTTATCACAGCAAGAAGAAAATAAACAATGTGGGCTCTACTATAAGGAAATGAAGATTAGATTAATGCAACACATATGGAATAAATAGCATAATCTAATTCCTTACATACATAAAAACATTTTACCGTTTTAGTATTCACATTGATTATACAGCTTCACTTAATAATCCAAAATAGTCTCAGTTTTCAACAATGAAACATCACTAATGCACATCATGCAGAGACCGCAGTGAGATCGTCAGAATCACTGCTTAGTGGTCCCCTATTTTGTTTTTCTCTCCATGGCAACCATGAAACCATAGTTGTTCACAATCATCATTACTTACCCTGTGATAAACTCACCCTTCAGGTCTCATTTTTTTTTCCTTTCCATTCTTCCACTTTTACAGCCTATAGTTGGACAACTACACACCTTCTTAAGCCATTATTAGCATTACCAGAACACGGCTTCTACTCTACTTCCAGGCTTAAGATAATTTCCCATTCCATAATTCTTCCTAGTTTACAGATTCTATAATTCTATTTTTTAACTTCATTGGATCTTCTTATATCATGATCTGAGATGGCTATATTATTTGCCCCTGTAATATATTAAATTATTTTATGAAGATATATTATATGTCTAAAATATATATGTTAAATTATATAGGATAGATAACATAAGGAAATAGTAAAATATTAAATGATGAAATAAAATATGAGTAGAAATGTGATTGTTCTTTGTTCCAACAATTCAGAGTCCAACAATGTTCAAAACTGGTGCCAGATGAGATTCTAGGATCTTCAAACACTGTGGTAAGTCCAGTGAAAAGCTTTGCTACAGATAGTGAATAAATACAATGTACAAAATGAGTGAATTCATGGGATGGCTTTATTTAACTTACTCATAATAAAGAAATTAAGTTGTCACAGTTTTATAACTGAATGGAACCATATGCAGGTAACTGATGAATAATAAGACCATAATAACAATGGGTGATATTCATAGAGTAACTCTTGTAACCACAGAATGAATTTAGATTTGCCTTATTTGAGTAACAACTCTATATTTTCACATTTTTTTTTGTTAGAAAACTGAAGCGAATTTAAGATTGAGAATTATGGTTGATATACATTTAAACACACAGTAAATATATATACGTACATTTTATAGATTTGACACTATATTTAGAAACTATTAGATAATTAAATTAATGGTAATAAGAGACACTATCACTAAAATTTGCTGCCTGTTTCCTATATGTCAAGACATTCTAAGGACAAGGAATGTAACTAAGGTACTAAATGTTTGGTCACTGTGTATGAAGCACTGAGTCATATACCCCCTACTATACCATGGCATAAGTGGTACATAGTAGTTAGTGGTTCATACCTACAGTCTCAGCAGACAGGAGATACAGGCAGAAAGATGAGAAGTCCAAAGTTATCCTTTCTTATATATATGATTTGGAGCCCAGTCTGAAATACATGAGATATTACTTTTTAAAAATCTGAGTCATTTGTTCATCTATCAGAGATGAAAATTCTGCTCTAATTCCATTGATTAATTTATTACTGCTTTTAAAATAATGGGGTCAAGCAATAATTACTTTTCGATAGATTGTCTAATATGTTGGAATTAGTAACGGTTACAGTTCATATTCAAGTAAATAAATTCTGACCCAATTTCCTTCCTTCCTTCCTTTCCTTCCTTCCTTCCTTCCTTCCTTCCTTCCTTCCTTCCTTCCTTCCTTCCTTCCTTCTTTTCTTCCTTCCTTCTTTTCTTCCTTCCTTCCTTCCTTCCTTCACTTCGTCCTTCTTTCCTCCTTCTTCCCTTTACCTCCTCATTTCTCCCTTTCCCTTCCTCCCACCTGCCCTTTCTTCTTACCTAACTCTCTGCCTCCTTCCCTTTTTCTTCCCTCCATCTTTCTTAGACTTTTCCAATTCTGACAAATTCTGGTTGAGTTTAGAGTACTGAGTAGGCCTTAGAGATCACTTCATATTGTCTTATGCATGTATTCTTCACATTCTTCTATAACTCACTGTTGGCAGGAAAAGTCAAAATAAGACTTACATATTCCCATGGATAACTTGGTCAGAATTTTAAAGCTTAAAGTTCAATAATGCTAGAGTGACTTACTTTAAAAATAAGATGTGTTTGCAGTGAAAATTACAGACATTCACATTTCTTTTCTGGATGTTTGATACTGGGTAGGATGCCAATAGTTTTTCTGTATAATACTTAATCAAATATGGTGACAATAATTATCACACTTTAAAACATTATTAACTAGAACATTTATTTTTTTGGCTGCCAAATAAATTTCTCTATTCCTGTTTAGAATCACACACTATAGCATCACAATACAACTGAAAAATATTGTTAGATATTTAGAATATAAATGAATGAGCAATCTACTAATTAATACAAGGACATAATAAATGTTTTTTTATTATGTGTAGTCCTTGGCTTCATATGTACACATGTATGGGGGAGGTAATGTTTGCAGTATCTAGGAAACTAGCAGAGAGGCATAATATGAGAAGAAAGGAAAGATCTTTTAAGGGAAAGATGTAGAGAGGTTAACAGCATGTGGGAAATGAAGGCAAAGGAGGCTATGCTCAACGTGGAGAGGCTGCATAGAGAGTGACTGGGAAGTAGATAGGGGAAAGGGAGAATAGCGGCAGGGAGAAGACAATGTGAAACCAAATATATGTGAATTGGTAACACAAAATAAGGACAAAAGATTATCACATACAATTCTGTCTCAGTTGAAAGATATCTTGACAGCCAAGTTGAGCGATTTGCCATAGGGTATCAATTTGCTCCTGTACAAGGTCAATCCTCTGATTGAACACCATCAAGCCTCCTTTTAGTTGAGCATTAATTCCTTTTTGTACATCTAAGGCATGAGCTACATTGGCTAAAAGATTAATCAGGGTCTGAGCAGTCTGCATAGTATGACTCATGGCTAATGCCCTGGTGGTAGCTCCAACAGCGCCAATGAGATGGCAGTAACAATGGCTGCTTGTAATTCCAAGATCCCTTTTCTGTCTGAAGAGAGTCATAGCGTGAGGGGCATCAATGGGCACAGGCACCCAGCGAGGCATGCGAGTAACCAGGGCATACCTAAATTCACTAGCATTCCAGCATTGGGAAAAAAGCAAGTATCATTACCACAATTACTTGGCTCTATCTGGCTAACAATGAATAAAAATGGGGGATATAAACAAACAGGTGTGGGCTTATAGGAAATATTATGAGAAGCCTTAACCCCCTCGTTGGAACATCCTGCATCAGTTCTAGAACTAGCAGTGGTGGTGTCCGAGGTCTGAGTAGGTTCAGGAGACCATTGCCCCAGGGACGAGACGTGCTCCATGTAAATTGACTAACTCCATGTTTTCCTCCACTTTTGAAAGTCATTTAAGGTTCTTAAATTATCTTTTCTTTTTTTTCTTTTATTTTAATTTTTCATCAATTATACTTTATTCATTCTGCATCCCCCTATAAGCCCCTCCCTCCTCCCTCTGCATGATACTGGACTTCGTGTCACTAGCATACAATATGAGAATTTTTCCTGTGCTGCAAATCTGTCTAAACAATTGTCTAGCTATATTTTAGGTAATTGGACTGGAGAATTCGATACTACGATGGAGCAGCTGAGAGTGGCCATTGTCACGGTAAATTCTACCAGAGTGAACGCAGGACTAGCCACAGGATTATCATCATGGATTGCTGCAGCCATGAATCATCTGAAGGAATGGGCAGGCATGGGAGCGTTAGCAGGCCTTCTGGTGTTGGTCTCCTTGGTTTGCCTGTGGTGTATATGCAAGATTAGAGTCTCACAACAGTGTAATGCAGCCATGACCATTCAGGCCTTTACAGCCATTGAAGCAGGACAGTCTCCCCAAGCATGGGAGCTAAAATGTTACACTCAGGATGCGAGGCTAAGCACTGCACTCAGGGTCAGCCGCTTTTGACTCAGAGAAGAGCATGTCTGATTGCATGTGGGTTGATGCCCCAGGTCCTGCCTCTGAGAAAAAGGTATCGGTCGGTCTGATGCTCTTTGGGTGGATGACACCTAAATGAACATCGGTACAAAGTCTCAATTTATTTCTAATATCAGAGATCAGACCTCTACTCTTGCCTGATGTGGCTGAAACAAAAAGGGGGAACTGTAGAGAGCTGCGTAATGCTGTGCCTTAAAGATGGAGCTGGTTTCCGCCTTCCACCTTACCGATGGTGAGTGCTCTCTGTCACAAACAACTCCATATTTAGCTAAGGCTGAGGATCTGGCTTGCTTCCCTGTATGTGGACCTATCTGGCTTGCCCACGTGGCATGCTACGGTTGGCTACCCAGAGGCTATTTAAGCTGTGGGCTGGCTTTCCTCAGGGTCAGATGATTGTTCAAGGTTCCTGAATAAACTGCATTGAAAAAAAAAAAGAAAGAAAGAAAGAAAGAAAGAAAGAAAGAAAGAAAGAAAGAAAGAAAGAAAGAAATCTTGAACTTTCCTTTTAGATTGTTTTGAGATACTCTGGGCCCTTAAATGTGCACAATCTACTTGTCAGTAGCTTTTGTGAAAAGAAGGTAGCTTGGCCTTTGCTGGAGACCGGACATCTAGTAAAATGTAAGAAGAGTATGTTGTTTCCCAGAGCAAAATGTCAGTTTCATTTTTTGACTTTATAGCAGGCTTGCTGACCTGAGAACAAGCACACACACACACACACACAAAAAAATGAGGCTTAAGGTAGCACATAAAATCTAGGATACAGTTCTCACATGCTGTGCTGTACTGTGAACCTTATTACTACATTAAATAGAAAGTAATCCAAGTATTTGCAACTTCTTCTAGCTGCCCCCGCCAAAGACCAATATTTTAAACATTCACTATGTAGTTGGTAGGTACTCGTCATATGTGTCCCAGAAGCACACAGAGCGTGACCAGTCTGAGCTGGTGTGTGACTTCAGAGTGAAAAATGGCTTAAGGTTTGATTTGATACTTTGTTTTAGAATATAGCTGTTGAATTTAAAATTAAATGTGTAGAGCTCATACCATATTTCTATTCAAATGTCTTGTTCCAGGTCTTGAACCATCCAGAACGAATGAGGCTGCAGAGAAAAGTAGAAGTGCCTTTGCTAGCCTCCTACCTAAGAGTGGAGGCCTGTTTTACAGCTCATCAATTCCAAGAAAGCAAAAGAAGGAATCACACAAGAAAAGAAGAAGACGAGGACTAGGACACCTTTGCTTTTCCAGTAGGAGGAATCTGTACCTGAGAATCAGACAGGACACAGCTAAAAGTCAAGCTTCCATTCACTTCTTGTGATACAAATTTACTATTAACTACATTAGAGATGGAAGGAATATGCACCAGGCTGCCCTTGCTTAACCCAGGAGGCCAAGGACATGAGCAAGTACTTAACACAGCCCAACTCCAAACACAGAGACGTTTAATAAGTACAGAGAAAATGTTCACCAGCACTCATCATGGGAGAAATACAGATTAACGCCACACGCGGCGTCACCTCATATATCAGAATGCTTGCCATCCAAATGAATAGCTATAGTTTGCTTGTCACAAGGAGGATGGAGAGAAAAAGGAACACTTGCTCCATGTTGGCAGAAATGTAAATTGCATTGTTATGAAAAGCAGGGCAGAGAGTCCTCAAGATGTTAGAACTACTGGGTGGGATTCAGCAATCTCGCTTGTGAGATTACATCCAAAGGACCTGAAAGAAAGTTGGTTTTTTTTTTCAGAGTAGAAAAGCTATATGTATTTGTATGCCTGTATATACTGCATCATTATTCATAATAACCAAAGTATGAGATGAATTTAGTGGTCTCTCAGTAGATGAAATGAATAAAAAGTGTGATATATGGGGGTCAGTGAGATAGCTTAGTGGATAAAGCTAAGTACCATCAAGCCTGACTACCTGAGTTTGGTAGTTTGAACCAACTTGATAGAAGAAGAAAAGTGATTTCTACAAGTTGTTTTCTGACCTTCCCATGGATGCCAGGGCAAGCATATATCCATGTGCTTGCACATGCTTGGGTATACAATACACACATGTAAAATTTTTATTTTTTGAGAGAGGGATTTGGTGTGTGTGTGTGTGTGTGTGCATGCACCATCACAACTGGCAATAATGTCATTTTTAATAGTGATAAACAGTAAAAAAATTGGCATAAAAGTAGAGGATCCTGTTATCTGTGATGATGTAGAAATTGGAGGAAGTTCTATCAAGTTAAATATGCAAGCACAGAAACACAAACACCTATTGATTAAACTTATATATGGTACCTAAAGAAGTTGAGTTTCTCAAAGCAGAGAATTTACTTATAATGGCCAGGGATGGTGAAGGTGGAGATGTGAAGGTGACACCAGTCAGAAGTCCTACGATATCAGTCAGCTAGGAGGAGTAAGTTGGTGAAATCTTGGAAAGTGTAGTGGCTATGGGAGAAAATGGCAGATGGGTGGTGGTTTGAATGAGGCTGTTCTCCATAGAGGCCATTTCAATACCTGATCTACACTGGTGGTCCTGTTTGTGTAGATTTAGGAGGTGTGCCACTCACCGAGGGTGGGTTTTGAGGTTTCAAAAAGACTCAAACCAGTTCCAGTTTGCTCCATGCTTTTCTTTTGCTGTTCAAGATGTAAGCTCTAGGCTGCTGCTCCCATTGTTGTATCTGCACCTGCTGCTATTTTGTGCCCATCATCATGGAGCCTGATCTTTTAGAACAATAAGCTCAAAATAAACTGTTTTGTTCCATAAGTTGCCTTGGTCACGGTATTTTTAACACTAATGCTAGAGAAGTAACTAAGACATACATAACCACATAGGTTTTAAGTATTTTCACCACAGAGTTAGATTTGTATTGTAATACATGTTACTTAGATCTGCATAGCCATGTGAGTTACTATTTACTGAGATACTTTTTATATAAAATAAATACATACACTGTATCAATAAATACAAATGTTAAAATTCTAGTACTATTCTCAAAGCATTAACTAAAATAGTGTGCTATTGGATTCTATTTCCAATTAGTGGTGTGCATAATCTTGAGTGAATGCTGCACAGATATGGTCAGAACCAAATTGTCTGTTCCTAATTGTCTTCTTTCTCTCTACAATGAAGATCTCCTTGCCCATAGTCATTTTAGCTGCACATGCACCTGAGATGTGCATTATTTAATCCAGCTGAGGGGTGTGCTGTGGTCAGTGGAACACAAGATCTTACAATGTTCTCTATGACCTGAGGGAAGTTTTACAGGTGCACATCGATTATGATCCTTTGTGTGCTTGACCCTTCGTGAGGAAAAACAAACCAAACCAAACCAAACCAAAAAAAACACATGTTACAGATATGAGCAATTCAACCTGGCCTCAGAGAATAAATACTCTCAGAGCTTACCAAAACTTCAGGCAAGGAGATGGAGTTCAAAAAAAAAAAAAAAAAAGCAAGAAAGATACATTTGTTGCCAACAACTCACTGGTGATGTTATTTGTTATCTCTGGTATTGTGCCCGGAGCAACCAGTGTAAGCTGGTATGTGTCTGTTTTTTTGTAATTATGGATGCAATGATAATCAGAAAAGATTAGGATTCTGAAATCCAGCGCATAGCATGTTGTAAACCCACATATTCCTCTTAGCCTTAGGCTGTTGTAGAGGCCTGGTGGCATATAAAAAGAATGAGGTTACAAACAGGTAAATTATGAGCAAGTTAGGAAACATCTTTATAGTCTGTCAATCCATTTAGGTTCGCGGAGAATACTACGAGAGGATCAGGTGTGTGGAATAGAGAGGAGGTGCAAAAATATTGCTCCCAGGTGCCCTTACTTTCTGGAAACAGTTGCTTTGAATTCTAGGGACATATGACAGATTGGATAGTAGTTATCATGTTATTCACCATGAAACTTCTAATATCAGTATGTTATAGAAACCAAAACCTGATAAGCTAGGGTCAGATGGAAGGGGAGGAGGACCTCTCGTATAAGTAGACTTAGAGAGGCGATGAGAAAGGGAGAGTTGGATTGGGAGGGAATGAGGGAGGGAGCTACAGCTGAGATACAAAGTAAATAAACTCTAATTAATATAAAAAATAAAATAAAATAATTGCAAAAACTCAAAATCAATACAAACACATTTTAATAAAATGATCAGCCCTTTTTGAATTAAACACATTTCCCTGTCATATTCATTTGTCAATATTTTCATTTCTAGATATTTGTTGTTTGTACATATTTAAACATAAAATTAAAAAAATAAGGTATTAAATAAATTTGGCAATATATCACACTTCTATGATATCTCATATTTGCATCATAATTTTCAAAAGATTTTCAAATCCACGACTGGCTGTGTTTCCCGCAACATCACTACTAACTAGCTATGTATGCCAGTTACTGCAATTGAAGACAAATATGAAGAATGGATATTCAGGAAAGCTGGAGACTGTAACTATGATACATATTTAGTTTTTTATTTGCACATAATTCAATGCATTGTGTATTTATTGATTCTGTAATCATAATAGTATGTTTTTATGTGCCAGTGTTTCTCTCTCTCTCTGAGTGTGTGTGTGTGTGTGTGTGTGTGTGTGTGTGTGTGGTATATGGATGTAATTGTACATGTATATAAAAGTGCTTAGGGCTGTTTGGCCTCAGAGGCCGGAGGAGGCGGTTAGGTGTTCTGCTCTATCACTCTCGATATTCCCTTAAAGAAATGTCTCTCAATGAACCTGGAAATACATACAAGGCCCACAAGCCCCTGAGACGCTCTTGTCTATTTCTAGTGTAACGGGTGAAAGGCATGCATGTGGACATTTCTGACATTTGACATAGATACTGGGTATTTTAACTCAGCTCCTCATACTTACACAAGTGCTCTTAACTGCTGGGCCGTTTCCCCAATTGGATGCTCCCTTACTGCCTCTGACATAATCTGATTGGCCTGCTCTTTGATCACTTCCCCCTGAGGGGGGAGCAGCCCTACCAAACCACAGAAGATGTCAAGGCAGCCACTCCTGATGTGATCTGATAGACTAAGATCAGAAGGAAGGAGAAGAGGACCTCCCCTATCAGTGGACTTGGGGAGGGGCATGCGTGAAGAAGGGTGAGGGAGGGTGGAATAGGGAGGGGAGGAGGGAGGGGCTTATGGGGGATACAAAGTGAATAAAGTGTAATTAATAATAATAATAAAAGAATTTACTTAAGATTTTACTTGCTCTCCTCCCCTGTCACACACACACACACACACACACACACACACACACACACACACACAATCCCACACACAAAAAGCATTTCTATCTTGTTTATGTCCACTCTGCTCTACACTTACTCTTCCCATAGAAATGACAATTCTACTCAACTCCACAACTCAACCTCATCTCTCGAGTGTACACTAAAAACACTAATAGAAAGTGTACCCTACTCTTTTAAAAATATAAACCATTTCTTTGTCTTAGAATCTTAACAATATTAATTTTTCTATCACTCTATAAAAATAGCATTTATTTTAACAACACGTTTTACACATTGGGTAAAAGTGTAATTATCTTAGCAAATGGGTCCCCTTTCCGGTAGAATATAACTGCCCTTCACATCCCAAGGTCAAATCCTATTGTCCCTACCCATATAAAATGAACATACATTGCATATTAGCTCGTTTGTCACCCTTCGTGTGAAACAGTCTCTCTGTTTCTTTTCAACAGATAACCACTCTTAGGCTGCTTGTTCACACACCTGGTCAATGGAAAAGGACTGAGAAAAATGGCTCCATGTAATGAGTTTTCACTTGGCTACACATTAGATAGACATGGTGGAAATATTCTCAACTAGTAAACATTCATAGATAAACTATTGTAATTTTTCTGTGGTGAGACCTAGATGTTAGTTAATAAAATAAATAGAAACAAAGAAAAAAAAAGACTGAATAGTTTCTGGACCCTTTCAATTGACCAGAAGCTAAAATCTGAGCTTCTTAAAATTAATTACGTTGCACCATGATTTAATAAGTGTTATATTTACAGATTGTCCCAGAAGCTATGAGGAAAGTTGGTAGATAGGCACATGATGGCTCAAGCATTGTGTGGGGGACATAAATAAAGGAGGTGGTCCGGTCTTCATAGACAGTTGCCAAGTGGAAAAAACATAAGGATACTGTGACGCTGACTGTCTTCAGAAAACTAGTAATAAGTGCATTCTTCTGATTGGTGGCTCCTGCATTTTTGTTGTTGCTTCCTCTATACCGTTAATTGGAATTCTACACAGGTACAAGCCTGGCTTGCTTCTTCCACCTCAGAGTCCTGCAAAATTTCAATTACAGCAAGAACTGTTGGTTGGAAGGTCATGAGGCAATTGGTGGAGCTAAGTAAAACCCTGTGTTAAGTGACAGTGTGTGTTAGAAGCCATGAGGATGTCTAGCTGGTACCTGGTATAGACTAGTACCTAGTAAACCTCCAGCTTGTATTTTAAGAAACAAGGACTGCAGAGGCTTCAAGAGACAGCAGCCACAGAGCTAAAGGACTCAAGCCCTATAATCCTCACCCTAAAACAAAACAGTGATGAAATGGAGATGTCGCCCTTCTGTTTTGATGTGAAATATTATACTTAATAGCTACAGCAGACTACGTCTTACTTTGAACTTCTTTCAGGCAAGGGAGATTTCAAAAAATGGGCAGTAAAGCAGTTATTAATTTTTCTCATATATGGTGTTTGATGAGGTTTTCAATATACTTTTTTATAAGCCCACCTTAGTTATAAATCTGCTACCTTTTGAAAAGAAAAACAATATGATTAACAACAACAGGATTTCTTTTTCACAGCTTCATCATTGAAGCAAAGGAAAGCAATATTCACAGCAAATAGATGCATTTGAATAAGATAAATATTACAAGAGTGAAAAACAAAAATAGAAAGACAAACCAACCACACGTGGAATAAGATTCAGAATTACTCAGGCTATGACTAATGTTTTTGATTTCGGAGAATAGCAAAACAATGCATTAAGAGAGTAGATATTTCTATTTCATGAAATTTTTCTTATACTCAAATGAATGTTAACATAAGGCTGAAGCAAGGAACGAGAAAACAGACTTAATCGATGTAATATTTGCGTAAAATGAGCTGGATGACTCAAGAAGAAAGCAAACTGAAACAGAAGTAATATAGTAAAATTAAAGATGTTCCTTTGTGTGCAGTGACAAAAAGAAGACATGATAAGTCACTGAAATGATTCGTGTTTTCCTTTGCCAATTATACTGAAGGCATTTCTAAGTTCTGTGAAATCCTGACTGATAAGCTTCACCAAAAATGGGGCTGATCTATATGTCTCCTCAACCTGTTTGAGCACAACCTTTCTTTCTTGTTTATGTGATTACAATTTAATTACAGCATTCTCCCCATCTTTTCTCCTTCTAAATCCTCATATATCTCTCTCTACTCTGCTTCAAATTCCATATGTATATGTACATATACATATATATACACATATATATGTATACATATATATGTATTCCCAAATATAACATGTTCAATCCATATAATGCAAGAGTATGTATGTTTTCAAAACCAACTTTTGCCATTGGACAAGAAATGGGTGTGTTCTTTGATTAGTTGCCTATAGTTTTCTGCATAGGGTTGAGACCTCATGGACTTTTTCCCTTCCAGTTCATTGTTATGTTCATTGGTGTCATCAACTCAGCTCACAACGGACAGTTATGTTGATGTTTTTGAAACAAATGATATAAATTCTGACATTTGGGAGAAACAATCTCAAAGTAAACTCTTGTATTCTCTGGATCTTACAGTGTTTCCTCTTCCTCTTATTTAGTGTTTTCTGAGCCTTAGGGAATGGAGTGTTTTGTATATGGACCCATTGGGACTGGGTTCCACAGCTCTTACATTTTGTTGTGGTCTTAGATTGGTTGTGGTCTTCTATAATGATAACCATTTGTTGCAAGTAAAGTTTTCTTGGTGAAATTGTTAAGGTGAAATGTAGACAAAAGAAGGTTTTTATAAATGAGAGAATAGAAAGATAGGGGAAAAGATTAAGACAGAGACAGAGAAAGACAGATTTAAATATGTTTGAGGTGGACAGAGCGTTACTCCCCCACACACCAATAGCTCTGCTCTAAAATAAAAATCCAAATAAAGAAAATAAACCAACATTTTAATATAATCTCAATAGAAAAGTTGGAAATGAGAAAAAATAATCCTTCAAAATATATACTGAAGGGCATGTTATGATAAAGAAAAAAGATGGTAGAATGCTTCAATAGAAATGAAATGATAAAAATCAAAAATCAAATCAAATAACAAATTATTAAATCACCCAGAAGAGACAACAATTTAGCTGTCAGTAACACTAACAGTAACACTTCAGGGTAAAAATAGTGACCGAGATCAGACCTCTACTCTTGCCTGATGCGTCTAAAACAAAAAGGGGGAACTGTAGAGAGCTGCGGAATGCTATGCCTTAAAGATGGAGCTGGTTTCCGCCTTCCACCTTCCCGATGGTGAGTGCTCTCTGTCACGAACAACTCCACATCTGGCTAAGGCCGAGGATCTGGCTTGCTTCCATGTATGTGGACCTATCTGCATTGCCCCCGTGGCACACCTGGGTTGGCTACCCAGAGGCTATTTAAGCTGTGGGCTGGCTTTCCCCGGGGTCCGAGGATTGTTCAATGTTCCTGAATAAACTGCATTGAAAAAAAAAATAGTGACTGTTTTACAGTCATAAAAAGATCAAAGTGAGACATTTGATGTCTCCCTATGAGGACTTTCACAGACATACTGTTTTTAGGATCTAAGAGCCTAAAATGGAATCTTGAAATAGAGTGCAGGGACCTCCACAGACAAGCAGAAAAATGAAATTATTGAAAAAAAAAATAGAGGAAATCTTTAAACTAAGCAAATGCTTGAGCTATGGAAGAAGTGCTTCTTTTGGGTGAGGGGCTGAATGTCACACAGTAGCAGTGTTTGTAGAATCTTACGCTCTGCTCTCACCGTCACCTTCTCCTCTTGAGAGTAACTATGAAAAATGATAGAACTACAGTAGCAGTTTTAGAGAAGATCATAAAACCAAAGTCCAGTGAAGTAAGTAGAAGTAAATAAATTCTCTTTCCTCAAACAATTGCCATGATTACTTTTGGCTGTCTGCTCCTCTACCAAGGACCTGTCTGTCTTTAGCTAGACTCCATAAAGAAAAAAAAAGCTGTGCATCTGCGCAAAATGTACAGAGGTATATTTTTTAACCATGTTAGGTACATGAGACATTGATACTAGTTACAGATAAGAGATAAGCCATAAGTTAGAAAAGAAAAGAAGTAAAAAAGAGATGGCAAATGGCACTTTCAAAGGTGCACATTGTTAGGTGGTCCTGAAGTAAGCATTCCCCTGAAAGGCATTTTTTTAAAAGTTTTGCCTCTAGATGATTTCTTCAGATCTTCTATACAAGTGGAAAATGAAGAGACTTTGTAAGACAATAAGAGAGAACCAGAAAGACAGAGACAGACATAGAGAGGTAGAGGCTGGATACTTTATTGGTGCAATATGGAAGAAAATCACAAGCAGTGACTGCAGTAACCATAACAAATATAGACTGCCACATTAGGAAATGAGTGAACAATTGCAAAAGCTGGCAAAAGCAAACACCCGAAAGGGCAGAAATTTTATTCCCATGTTGCTACACCGTAGCGTTGAGAATATTGAGATTTACAAAGATAACTATGACCCTTGTAAGGAAGCAAGATATCACCCATGTGCAAAGGGTATAAAAAATTAAATTAGCAAAACTTTCCTCAAGGAAGCCAGACATTGAAATTAACAGGCAATATTTTAAGTTGAATTATTTTAAAAGCACAAAGTGCAATGAAAGTCAGGAGAAACAATACAATTCAAATGTCTCACTGGAGGTCACACGTCACTCAGAAAATATAAAACAAAAGCACACATGTTGGATTGAAAAGTGTGTTAAAGGTTGTGCTCGGTATTGTAATCCTAGTCAGTTACCCAAGATTGGTGAGATCATGGACACTAGTGGAGAACTTAACTGCTCTCAGTTCCCGAAGCCAGTATAATTCCCAACTCCATCCTAAGTGTCTGTCCTTAAATCCACAGGTGAGTGTCACCCTAACCTCCCAGCAAAGAAGCTTCTTCGCAGCTTTTTCAGGACAATACAGAAATTCTCAACTAGTCAGGGGCAGAGAGAAACTCACTACCTGAGTCCTAGATGATTATGTAGCAACTGCTACATCGGCAGTGAGTGTCTCGAACATAAAAATCAGGAATTATCGTGGAAGAGGTGGCGGACAGAAGGCCTGAGCATCTGCTTCTGCATACGGCAGGCATCCACACCTACAAAGTCTAAACAATATGGTCACCTAAACACTTTTGTTTTATTACAACCTCAGTTGACATCTCAACATAGATGTTCAGAATACCACCAGACCCACAATGAAGACATACAATTAATGGCTTCCTGGAGAATCAGCCTTCTGCAGAACAAGGCCCCGTGGAGAGTTTAAACAATCTCAAGTGGTCAGGGCTAAGCATACACATATAGAAGCAAGACTAAATGAACGACTCAGCTTTATTTCTAGAGTGTGTTGTGGGGGAAGACAGGTAGTACGGACATGACATAAATAAAGTAAGTAGTCACGAATGAAATTATCAAAAAAAAATAAATATAAAAATAATAAGGGCCTTAACAACCAGTATGAACCAGAAGAGGAATTCATGAACTAGAGGAGAGGGTGATTGCAATTATTCAGTTTTAGCATGGTGTCATCAAAAATGATTAAGAAGAGGGAATGCAATGTTGGAGTTTTCTGAGACACCATAAAGGGCATCACACACATGACACCAAAAGATCCAGAAAGGAAGTAAAATGAAAGAGGAGCAGAATGCATAAAAGGGGAAGTGACAAAAGCCATTAAAATGTGCATCCACATCAGAGACACTCAGAAGAGTATGGTGGGATGAATGCAATGGAATATATATCACGATGTTGATACGCTGCTCAGGGGAAAGAGAATGAAAATAAGAAGTGTGCAAAGGGCCCCTCCACAACTGAATAACAGATAACACCTGACCAGAAACCATGGGCTGTAGAAAGCAATCAGACGGATTGTGCAACGTGATGAGAGAAAAAGGTCATCAAAGGAGAATTACATAACATGCAAAACCAACTTTCAACACTAAAAAGGGATGTTGAAAGATTTCCAGATTTATAAGAACCAGTATCACTAGCATCTGACACAATCTTCTTATAAAATATTAAAGGGAATATTTCAAATAGAAATAAAACATGTAAAAATGACTACACAGTTGATATAAACACTAGTGCAGACACAGTAATATGAAGCAATATTTTATGAGATTTTTATAAACATAAATTCATTAAGTATAATATATAGATTTATAAAATTCATCTCTGTTTATGAAGATAACTATTGTATCTGAGATTTTTATAAAAAATCATAGAACTATGGGAGTGAGCTTATAATTATAAAGAAACCCAGAGGCTAGAGAGAAGGCCAAGCAGGGCCTAATTGAAGAGTCTCGTGTCCGTGTGAGACTCAAAAATCAACAATAGCAAAAAAAAAAAAAATCTAAAGAACAGGACAGGAGCCTTCCGACTCTACTTAGCAGAGTATCGAAACAGATGCTGAGACTCATAATCAATTTTTGGGCAAAGTGCAGGGAATCTTATGGAATAAGCTGGAGACAGAAAGACCTGGAGGGTACAGGAGCTCCATAAAGAGACGGAGCTAAAAATTCTGAGCCCAGGGGGATCTGCAGAGACTGATGAATCTACCAAGGGCCATGCATGGAAAGGAACTGGTCTCCCTGCTCAGATTTAGCCCATGGGCAGCTCAGTCTTCATGGGGGTTCCATAGAAAGGGGAGCAGGGGCTGCCTCTGACATGGATTCAGCAGCTGCCTCTTTTGATCACTTCCCGCTGGCAAGAGCGTCTTACTAGGCCATAAAGAAAGAGGATCCAGACAGTCCTGATGAGACCTGATAGGTTAGAGTCAGATAGTAGGGGAGGAGGACCTCTTCATCAGTGGACTAGGGAAGGGAGACGGGGGAAAGGAAAGGGAGAGAAAGAGGGTGGGGAGGAGATGAACGAGCTGGTTAGAGCCAGGATACAAAGTGAATAAACTGTAATAAATAATAATAATAATAATAATGAAAAAATAAAAACTTAAAAAATAAATGAAAGAAATGAGTAAATTTTTCCCGAAGAACAACATCCAAGATTGGTATCTGGTTTTTCCACATGCACGTGTTCGCACGAGCCCAAGGGCATATGCGCAAACATCTATGCCCGCTCATAAAGGAGGTCAAAGAAGATGAGGTTTTTCCACTGAACGTACACTTGCTGGCTGGGTGGTGACGGCTCAGCGTTTAAGCCCAGCATCTGGGGGGCAAAGGCCTCCCCGGAGGATCTCTGTGAGTTCAAGGCCAACCTGGTTTACCTCGTGAATTCCAGCTCACCTAGGGCTACATAGTTAGACCCTGGTTGTTGTTGTTGTTGTTGCTGTTTGTTTTTTAATATTAAGAGGTAGTGGTGCATACCTTTAGTCTCAGCACTCAGAAGGCAGAGGAGGAATCTCGGTGATTTGAAGCCAGCCTGGTCTACAGAGAGAGTTCCAGGAAACCCAAGGTTACACGGAGAAACTCTGTCTCAAAAACTCCAACATATATAAAATATGTATATACAATATAATTTATATAATATGTTATAATATAAACTATTTCTATATTATATATATATAATTTGCACCCATGTTTTTGGCAGTGCTCTTCTTAGTATTCCCACTAGTCAGTATGAAGAACCAACACAGATATCTTCAGTGTAATAATGGATAAAGAAGAAGTGGCTTATACATATAAAGAAATATGACTCAATCATTATAAAATGAAGGTCTGTCAATTGCAGTAAAATAGAAACTACAGAACATTGTTTACATATGTAGAAAATACACAGCTCTGCAGAAGTATACAATGGGATAGTGAAAGGGGCTTGGGTAGAAGAATACATGCAGATCGTTACAAACATTGAAATACCACAGTGATCATAATTAACTTACACAATTAATCAGGAAAAAATGTATATTAGAAAAACATTCTGCCTGCTACTGAAATCAAATTGCGTTGATCAGAAATAGATTATTAGGAATTAATGTGTCAATTGCAGTTCCCAGAATAACCGCTAAGATAAGAACAGTAGAAATCAAAGCAAGAATGGAACATTATAAGACACATTTTCATGTAAAGCAAAATGGTAACAAAAGCGAAGAACAATATCCATGTATAACGCAGAGGAAAATGCCATTATTGGGATGAATGCACACTGATTGCTACAATTAAGCTGAAAATTATTTCCCAAACTTGTACCTCTTCATCACTGAGGTTTAGAGAAATGTGGGAAACTGCAGGAAAAACAAAATAGCCTCTTTCCATAAAGTTAATTAGCCAAAAGAGACTTAAAGCAATATGTTTTATGCTTCTCCCGTATCCCTTTCCTTTGTCTTCTTGAGCTTCCCTAATGTCTGCAGGTATGTTCTCTTCATGTGGAAAGATGTGCAAGCCTTTTGCTCTTACTTTGCTTATGCAGTTTCTTCTCTCTGTATGTACCCTTAGTGGAATGTGAAAAAGCATCAGCAATTATTTGAAAAATTGTAGTTGAGTTTCATATATAGTTCGGTCAGACAACTACAAATTCAACAATTTATCAAAAGAGAATTTTATAACTTTTGAAGTCGTGTGACTTTTCATCTTGTACACTTTTTTTTTATAATGTATAATTCCAAACAGAGTTTCAAGTGTGGTGCCATTACCTACATATCTTCATTTTATAACAAGATTGAAAATCCCGAGTGGATTGTCTGAATAATTGACCAATTTTCTTTAGGAATATCTTCTGAAATAACATTGCACTCTGAAGGAAAACCAGGTCTTTCTGTTGCTACAAAGAGGGAAAACACAGGTAAAAAGATAGTGAAATCTCCTTCAGGAGGTAATAATCTTTCAGTTTGATTTACAGTTAACTCTGCTAAAGTTCCCAGACATAGTCTCAATAAATGTTAGAGCGGTAAACTGTGTATGTATAACTCAGTTGTAAAGTGATTCCCTACCATGGCAAGTGTCAAAGCATTCAGCCCCCATCATCACTACGAAATGAGCAAGGATTTGATAGAAGAGCGTTTACCTAGCATATATGAAGTCGAGAGTTCAAATCTCAGCACCTAATAAATGCCACAGTGGCTTATACCTGCAATATCATCATTCAAGGTTGCATGAAGATCAGAATCTGAAGGTCACCCTCAGCTTAAAAGCAATTTACAGCCAGTTTGGACTACATTGGGCTGTGTCATAAAAGGTTTTGACCTGAATTGATCTTCCAGCAAAACAAAACATAATTATAAACTGGTCAAATGTAATATATATGGAAACTATTGTATATTATCTTTAAACATATAAAAATATAGCAAAATGATTTCTTTGCAACTTGTCACTGGAATCGGACAACTGTACCCACTCTGGGCATACAGATCACTCCTGTCATGCCTGCAATGAGACATAACCAGAGAAAAGAAAGGCTCTTTGAGGCAACCACAGAAGGAACCTCATGGAAGGAGCCAGTTTTGAAGATAGTCTATGAGAAAATTTGTGTTCTGAATAATCACATTAAGGTTGACCAAAACTCAGACTCTTCTCACCTTAGCTGTTCTTCGTTCCTATCTGTAACCCATGACCTAAAATCTGGGTTACACCTGGGAGCCAGCAAAAGACTTAAAGTGATAACGAGGGGAGATGATGCTTGATAATATCCTACAGTTAGCTCAAAATAAAAGGAGGATGTTAAATGTCTTTTCCCTATCACGTGCTGTTACTTTACTCCCTTAAGGCAGGGCCTTCATATTGCCAAAAGCAATCTACAGATTCAGTGCATTGAACGTATGACAGGAGTCTACTGAGCGCATCTGAAAGACTCTAACTAGCAGTGTTTTCAAAGCAAAGACTCATGACCAAACCTTTGGCAGAGTACAGGGAATCATAAGAAAGAAGGGGAGTTAGTCTGATGGGGAAAGGATAGGAGCTCCACAAGGACCAAATATATCTGGGCACAGGGTCTTTTCTGAGACTGACATTCAACCAAGGACCATGTATGGATATAACCTAGAACCTCCACTCAGATGTAGCCTGTAGATGTAGCTCAGTAACCAATTGGTTTCCCAAAGTGAGGGGAACAGGGACTATTTCTAACAGGAACTCAATGACTGGCTCTTTGGTCTCCCCACCCCCGAAGGGAGGAGCAGTCCTGTTAGGCCACAGAGGAGGGCTTTGCAGCCAGTCCTGAAGATACCTGATAAAACAGGATCAGCTGAATGGGGAGGAGGTCCCCCCTATCAGTGGACTTGGAAAGGGGCACGGTGGAGATGAGGGAGGGAGGGAGGGACTGGGAGGGAATGAGGGATCGGACAAGGCTGGGATACAGAGTTAATAAAATGTAACTGATAAAAAAAAAAAAAAGACAGGGCCTTGTAGTCAACTGAAGTTTGCCATTTGGTTAGGCTGAGTTGCAAGCAATATCCCTGTGTCTACCTATCTCTCCCACCCAACCCTGAGGTTATATCCATCTGCAAACATGCCTGGCTTCTTATATCAGTGTTGGGGACTTGAACCCAGGTCTTTACTCTTACATAGCAAGTTCTTTTACCCACAAGCCATCACCCCAACCTCAAACTCTGTATAAGTTTTTACATTACTGTAACATCCTTCAATTTTAAGTAAAATTTAAGTGTTAATTTTTTTCTTTTTTTAAATACAAAAGCTGAAGAGATGTAGTTGTCTGAAATGTTGTTTTCTATGAGACAGAAATGTCATGGATATAGTGACCCGGCTGTCTCCGTTAGTGTGCTGGTCTCAGCACCTAGGAATGCTTAATATTGGCTAATTTTATGAATGAAAAGAAAATAATGGACTAGGCATGAAAATTCCAATGACTAATGTCAGAAGAAACTGAGTAACATTTCTAAAGACTGACAATATCATTTTCTACATAAAATCTCTCAAATTTACCTAAATACTTTCAGCTTTCCTAAAGGAAAAAAAAAAAGTATTTTCCCCAATTTAAGTATATGAAAGTGTTGCATAGTAAAACGTGTATCAGGGTCATCTCAGAGAATCTTCTTATATTATGATAGTTATTAACATGTAATTTAACATGCATTCACTGGTGACCATGAGTTAGAGAAGGCACTATATAAAGAGCCAAACTGAACCAACAAAATGGCCTAGTGGTTAAAAACATTTGATATCCAAAACTGATAACCCTGAAATCCCCCAAACCTACAGTGGAAGGTAAGGACTGATCCCCAAAAGCTGTCATCTGACTTCCACACAAATGTCATTTAATACACCAAACACACACACACACACACACACACACATACACAGCACCGCCATCACCACCACTAAAAACAGCCACATGATAAAATAGAATATATGTATAAAAACAACAGAAATTTTACCTGGAAACTATATGATTACCTCCTACAACATACTGATATGAAATGATTGTAATTATATTTTCAAAAACTAATTAATGGCCAAAGAAAATTGTTCTTTAAGATTGTAAGTGACATAAGAGCCCTTTAAAAGTCATGTCATTGGTCGGTATGCAGTTGTTTACAATATCACCTCTATATCAACACTCCCAAGGTACTCGGATTTTCACATCCTACCATGAAACAAGAGATATGTTTACTGATGTGATCTGGGAATCATAATTGCAGAGTTATTTGTAGCCACTTGAAAGTGGCGGGATTGTTCATGTGTAGTCACAGACCAGGTCTCATTGCTGTTTTTGTATCTTCCTCAGTACATACCTAGTGAATTACAGTAGATACTAAAGCGCTAAGCACTTCACTACATGCAATGCTATTGTTACATTATGAAAATAATTTCTGATTGAAGTTTTTGTGGGTCAGTTGGAGTTCTCCTCCCTCTACTAAGTGGCTAGTCCAGTTAGAAGGAGTCCTCTTCCGTCTTTATGCTCTCTGCTTGAATCCCCCTCATATACTTCCAGGGGTCTACCTTGACTTAGGTCTCCAGCTTGTCACAGAGATACCCCCATCCTTTGATTCTCTTTTCTCTACAGGCCTTCTGTCCTCTTGCTCTCACTCTTCCCAAGTCTGATCTCCATCCTCTTAACTCTCTGTGCCCCATCTCCTACCTTGTTCCCCTTTTCAGCCAGTACCTCTGTCAGAATTATTCTATCTCCCCTTCCAAGGAAGATTTATGCATCCTCCCTTGGATCCTCCTTGTTGCTTATCTTCTTTGGGTCTATGCCTCTATAGCATGGTTATCCTGTATTACATGGCTAAAATCCCCTTATAATTCTGTTCATACCATTATGTGTCTTTCTCAGTCTGGGTTACCTCACTCAGGATGATCTTTTCTAGATCCATACATTTGCCTGTAAATTTCACTATTTCCATGTTTTTAATAGCTGGGTAGTATTCCATTGTGTAAATGTGCCACAGTTGAGGGCCATCTGGATTTTTTCCCCAGATTCTGGCTATTACTAATAGATCTGCTATGAACATAATTGAGTGTCCTTGATGTATATGTAAAGCATCTTTTGGGTATATACCCAGCAGTTTTATAGCTTGGTCTTGAGGTAGAGCTATTTCTGATTTTCTGAGGAAGTGCCAGATTGATTTCCAAAGGGTTGTACGAGTTTACATTCCCAACAATGGAGGAGTATTTCCCTTTCTATACACCCTCCCCAGCATGTGCTGTCACTTGAGATGTTGATTTTAGTGATTCTGACCAGAGTGAGATAGAATATCAGAGTCATTTTGATTTGCACTTCCCTATAACTAAGCAAGTTGAACATTTCTTTTTTTTTTCAAAATTTATTTATTTTATTTTATTATTATTATTTCAGTTTATTTACTTTACATCCCAAGGTTGTCCCTCCTTTTTCTTTCCCTAGTCCCTATTTCTTCCCCTTCTCCATTTACCCCAGAAAAGGGACCCTTCTCCCCGTCTCAACCCTCCCAAGTCTCATCAGGACTTAACATATCATCATCCCCCAAGGCCAGACAAGGCAGCACTTCCAGAGGAAATGATTCAAAAGCAGGGAATAGAGTCCTTGCTAGAAAAAGCCCATTCCTTTCCATTTGCCATGTGCCCCACATGAAAACCAAGCCTCTCGTTGGGCACATATATGCAGGGGACCTAGGTCCAGACCATGCATGCTCCTTTATTGATGTCTCAGTCTCTGTAAGTTCCCATAGGACAGGGTTAGTTGACTCTCTTGGTCTTCCTGTGAGGTTCCTGTCCCCTCCAGATCCTTCCTCTTTTCCCCAAGCTCTGCCCCATGCTTGGCTGAAGTCCCAGCATCTGTCTGTGTTGTCGTCGGTTATTAATATTTACTATTGTTTTATCTTCTTGTAACGCTGCTGTTAAACCTCAGCAGCTGTATAACCAAATCACCATACAGAGACTGGGTTTTTAGTTAACCTAGAACACAATTCTGGGCAATATTTACTCCCTCCTAAACCTCCAAGCCCTTAGTTTCCTAACATTTAGATTTCCCACATTATACTTCTTTTTGTGAAATCTTAGGTCTGGTTCATGCTCCAAGTCCTCTAAGTTCTCCCTCCTGCTCTGCTCTCCTCGAGCTCCCCCTCCTTCTCGCCCTTTCCTGTTCTCTAGCTTCTCCCCTCTTTCCTGTCCTCTGGCTCCTCCCATTGTATCTAGTTGCTTTATTTGTGTCCTGTTTACACAAGAGTTGAGACAGGATGCTTATAGTGAGTATCACAATGCAATATCCAGATTGAAATCAGAGAGTTGGGGTGGGGAAATCAGCATTTGAATTAACAAGGGTAAGGCATATACATTTTAAAAGAACATTATACCAACATGTCTGGATTAGCTCCTGGCTGAAGCCTCTCAGATGACAGCCAAGTTAAGCTCCTTCTGCAAGCAGAACAGAGCATCATTAACAGTGTCTGGGGTTGGCTCTCTGTTGTGTAGTGGGTCTCAAGCTGGGGCAGTTCTTGGCTGGACATTCCCTCAATCTTTGTTCCCTCCTTATCCCTGCACTTCTTGTAAGCTGGGTAATTTTTGGATCAAAGGTTTTGGAAGTGGGTTGTTCTTTAGGTACTTCTTTGCCACTCAAGATTCCTCAGTTGAAAATTCTCTATTTGACTCTGTGCCCCATTTTTTAACTGAGTTATTTTATTTATTGGTGTTTAATTTCCTTGTATTATTTTTCCTATTTATTTAATTTATTTTATTAAAATTTATTTACTTTGTATCCCAGCTGTAGCCCCCTCCCTCAACCCCTCCCAATCCTGCCCTCCCTTTCTCTTCTTTTCCCTTGCCGCCTTCCCCAGGCAACTGATAGGGGAGTCCTCCTCCCCTTTCATCTGACCTTAGCTTCTTGACCTTATATATTTTGGATATTAGCCCATTCTTGGATGTAGGATTGGTTAAGATCTTTTCCCAACCTATAAATTGTTGTTTCATTCTATTGACATTGTCCTTTGCCTTACAGAAGCTTTTCAGTTCAAGGGGTCCCATTTATTAATTGCTGATCTTGTAACCTGAGCTGCTGCTGTTCTATTAAGGAACAGAATGAGTTCCATGCTCTTCCCCACTTTCTCTTCTAACAGATTTAGTGTATCTGGTGTTATAGTGAGGTCTTTAATCCACTTGGATTTGAGTTTTGTGCAGAAAGATAAATATAGATCTATTTGCATTCTTCTACATGTAGACATCCAGTTAGACCAGCACCATTTTTTGAAGATGCTATCTTTTTACCATTCTATGGTATGGTTGTGGCTCCTTTGTCAAAAATCAAGTGTCTGTAGATATGTGGGTTTATTTCTGGGTCTTCTATTTGATTCCATTGATCCACCAGTCTATTTCTGTGCAAGAATCATGCAGTTTTTGTTAGTATTGTAAATTTACCCTGCCTACGAGATGTATACAGATAAAGATAGAGCAGACAGAAAAGAGATTGAGGGAATGTCTAACCAATGCCTGGCCCAGCCAAAGAACTACCTTATAGAAGAGTGCCAAGCCCTGACACTATGAATGACATTCTGCCAAGCTTTCAAACAGGAGCCTGACAGAGTTGTCCTCTAAGAGACTCTACACAACAGAGCCTCAAAACTGATGCTGAGACTCACATTCAAACATTGGGTGATGCAAAGAGAGTCTTGTGGAAAAGTGGGAGGAAAGAGAAAAGGATATGAGGATATGTAGGTGACAGGAGTTCCACAAAAAGAACAACAGGGCCAACAAACCAGGTCCCAGAGGGACTTGCTGAGACTGCAGCATCAACTAAGGACCATGCAGAACTGGACCTAGGCCCCCTACAAAGATCTGCAGATGTATAGCTGAGGCTTCATGTGGGTCCTCTAGTTAAAGATGTGGGGACTGCAATGGACACAGACTCACTTCCCAGCTTTTTTATCACTTTCCCCTGGTGAGATTTCCTTGCCAAGCCACAGAGGAAGAAGACATGTTTAGTCCTGATACAACATGTTGATCTGGAGTAGATGGCATAGGGAGCTCCCCTCTTCTGAGGAAGAGGCAAGGGGGGAAGGGGAAGGGAGGGAGGATGGGACTGGGAGAAGAGAAAGGATGGGGCTACATCCAGAATGTAAACTGAATAAAAGATAAATTAATCATATAAGAAAAGAAAATAATTTGTGAATGAATACATTTCCAATAAAATGTCCCCATGAGAAAAACAATGTACTTTTGGAATCAGTAAACAAGAGAATTATAATAAATTTTTCTCTAATTAGAAACAACATAATAAGTACCAGAAAAAGAAAGTGGAATAGCTGTTCCCAGACAGTGTGCACTGCAGATAATAATTTCTGTCCATTTATCCCTTTGCTTTAACTTTATATCAAGCTTAACACCTGGTTCTACCTCCTGGAGACCATTGATATTATTAAATAACATGATCCTTTCAACTTTTTAATTTTCTTGTGCTATCCTGTGTTTATGTGTTGAATAGCAGAATATAGAAGATTAAAAAGAATTTCTAAAACTAAATATTGGGCATTTTTCAAAAGGTCTCCACATGTTTTTGAAGATAAAACGAATCTTAGAGCAAAGTAATGTGTTATACACAGCTACATTAAAAAAAAAACAACATTGATTTAAATTCCGGAGGCTATGCTGTTGTCAGATAATTTAGAATATATTATCATCTATTTATCTGGGAGAATCCAGCCATACATTTCTCAAATGTAAAGGAGCATGTCCGTGGTCACTATTCTATTTGACAATCCAAAAAGCTGTTTAGTTTTTCCTAGTTACCCTGAAAGGTACTTAATAGTTAGGAGAAGGCTATATTGAGTCCCGAGAGACGACCCAGGGGCTAAATGCACTAACAAACAGCTTCAGAAGATCCAAGGCTCTCTACTGGACTCTGTAGGTACTGCACTTGCAAAGCACATACCAGATCACCAACAAATGCACATAATTTAAAATTTAAAAAAATCTTTAAAAAGCTCCTTTTAACATAACTATAAAGTCATATTTAATAGTTTACATTAAAATATATTAAAATGAATATTTTCCCACTCTGGCAAGAGGCAGGGCTGGCTTTCCCACATTCACACCCTTGGGACCAGCTCACCCACAACCCCCACACCCTGTGCCAGCTCTACTGTGATGCTCAAGTGAGGTTCAGGGCCTGCTCCCACTAATGATGCAGTAGATGAGTCAGGGCTGACTCTCAGTCTGATGACTTCAGGGTCAGCTCTCCTACATGCATTTGGTGTCAGAAGGAAAAAAATAGAGGGCATCTCTCCCTTGCCCCTGTCACCACATGGCAGATAAGACGAGCTTTCTCATGCTCACATCCTCAGGGCCAGCTCACCCGCACCTCCACCACCAGGGTCAGCTCTCCTGTGCTGCCCAAGGGAGGCCACGACCGACTATCCCCAGTGCTGCAGCTGGTGAAAGGCACGGATAGCTCTCCTGCTTTCATGAACACTGGGAAAGGTTTCTCACCTGCCTCAGGTGGTGAATACTAGAAGGGGAGGACTAAGGGGGGGGGGCACCTCGCCTTCATCTATGCCACCACAGAGACTGAGTGGTAGAGCCAGCTCTCCTCCTAGGGGATGGTTCACCCGCAACTCCCACAATGCACAGTGCCTTCTGGCTAAGGTCAGGGTCAGCTCTCCTGCTTGTCATGCCTGTAGGCTCAGCTCTCCCAGGACGCCCAGATGAAAGGTGGGGCCAGTTCTGCATAGCCCTTAGACATGAACATGCCCATAGACAACAGCCCAGACTGAGGACTCACCTGGCCTTCGGTGGTACTAGGTCTCTGCTGCAACGGTCAACAAACCCAGCTGTATCCCGCCCCTGTTGGAAGCATAGGCTAGGACCCCACCATGGTCCCTGGGGGAAACAGCATCTACTCACATCAGGCTGTTCCTCACTACCCTCTAGTCTCCAGTTCTGCCTCTCTTTGTTGTTCCCACATCCTTCTGTTTCATTTCATCTCTCATTTCTCTACCACCTACTTGCTCCTTTAATGCCGCCGGAGTGTCTGTGTACAGTGTCGGGCTTGTGAATTTGTCTCCATATAGCACCCTTGTCCATGCCCCTTAATAATAGTATGGTGGTCATTTCTACCTAGCTCCTCGCCCTGCTTGTCCAAGTGGCCCTGTGTCTTGGGCTCAGTTCAGCCTAGGGTCCGCTGTCCCAGGAGGGGTTCTGCTAATCTCCTGCTTGCTGCCTGTCCTGGAAGCTCATCTGGGCCTTCCTGGCACTGGATTGGTGGGGTTCTCTAGCTAGCTACTTTCAGAGAATGTTAAGCTACTAATCATTCAAATGTTCGTAGGTCAGAACACTGGGAGTAGACATAGCCTCTCTCCACACATGACTCAGCAGCCATGTCGGCAAGATCTCTAAGGGCAGAAGGAGCTGTACTTCTTAAACGGCCCTTTAAAGAGGTTTTCTAATTCCAATGAAGCAGAGAATTTGTTTAATGAATGCAGTGGTACCTGTTTCATAAAAGAATTCATAAAGCACAGGGAGAGTTCCAGAAGAGTAATAAGCAGGAGCACAAACCATGACTATCTCTAGGAGTCATTTTGGGAGTAATCCCAGAACATTCTATGAAATTGTAACCTATCATATTGTTTTTATAAGACAGTCTTAAATTGAGCTTTGGAAGATACACTTTTACATTTAAATTTCACAATAATGTTAATCATAACTTGTTTCTAATTTCTAGTTTCTAAGATAGATGTAAGAATGTTTTTTTGTTTGTTTGTTTGTTTCATTTCTATGGATTATACTGAGGAGAACAAATAAAATTTTGTGGGGTTTAAATTATGCCAGATTTGCTTTTTTTTTTTCATTGTGGTTTTGTAGAACTAGAATCAATAATGATCTATGTAAATTGAATTAAGCCTGTTCTGTAGTGAGAGAATAAACGAAATGACATTTAAATGCCTTTCTAGTCCCAGCTTTAATATTTCCCCATTACACTTAAGTTTTTTAGCAACAAATAAGAAATCTGTATGTATTATTGATTGCTTTGTATTATTTCAAAGTGAAATGAAACACTTTATGCCTTCCAATACTGTGCAGTGTCCCGAAATAGCTAAGCTGAATATTTCCCTGATCAATAATCATGTTGGATTCAGCTCCACGTGTCCCCAGTGCAGTTTTTGTGGGATAGACCAGTTGTGTTACTTGACAGTTCTGACAGTGGCTGGCATCACTCCTCTAAGAGGAGTGGAGAATGGATTATCTGCGTTAAGCTGTTTGCGTCACCTGACACACCAGCAGAAGCCAAATTGTTCTCGCAGAGCATATTCCTCAATTTTATTTGCTAGATAGGCCGCACATCTCAGTGAAGTATTCACATGCTTTGATGACAAACTTCAAGTACATATAGGAACCGCAGCATTTTACTCCATGATAGGTGAGTAGGATCATCACACAGAACTCTGCAAACTGTCATCTTTGCAATAGGGATTGATAATACCTGTGATCGCAGAGTTGGGAACAAACTAGAGTTCAGAATTTTCTTGCTCTTAAAAAAAATCATTAAAACATTTCAATTATAAAGCTTAGAAAAACGACTGTACCATTTTAACTCCATGCATTTTTTCCTGTGTTCATAATTCCTTGATCTTGAGGTCAATTGTAAAGAAATTTGGAATATTATTGATGGTAAAGAAAATGAGAATTGTAATGCTAGTGGAATCATAGGTAGATGCTGGTTTGCAAAATAGAAGGCTAGTTTCTCTTTTATGGGGAGAGGCAATAGATGTCAGAGAAGAGGGACTAAGCATGTCGGTTCAGATTCTTCTGACTGCTATAGCATATTATTATCTGTAGGTCCAGAGACTGTTTATATAACTTGTGTATTGGTGACCGATTTTCTTAAAAAAAAAAAAAAGTCTCCTGTGTGAACAGGTGTCTCCCCAATTACACTGGCCAAATTGGTTTCTAAGTGAAATTCTCTGCTTCCCTTCTCTCAAATGACCAACACCACTTCCATTTAGAGGGTCACAAGGCCATCAAGAGCGTCAGGTATTAATATTTAAACAACCTATAGGAACTGAATCACTATCCTCTGTATGTGTGTGTGTGTGTGTGTGTGTGTGTATTTATATATGTATCTGAGATGAACTGAGGACATACAATTCAGGCATACCATATATATAACTTAAAAATATATCATTGAGAAGTTTTCAGTTAATATATATCAGTAATTTCATACATAAATTACTCAAATTCTTAAAATTTGATGAAATAAGAATTATTGTCCATAATTTTAAAATAAATTCAGAGAAGTTAAAGGTTACTAACATCAAGAGGAAGTATCCCAACAGGAAGTATCCAGACAGGTCTCTGGAAATATACATGTGTGTCTGTCCATCCACCATGCCTCGTGCTTTTGCACAAATTATTCTGTCAATATTGTACTTATTAAGCACATTATATATATTATATATTAAGCACTTATTATATACTTACTAAATTTATCAAGCACTTGAAAATTCACTTGATTATTAGATTACTGTCATATATTTTATCTTCTAATGCTGACTTTCAAGAAAAATATACTAGCTAATTAAAGCAACATTCTGAAACACATATTAGATTGCTAATAATTCATATTAATGTTTTCTGTTAAAAACCTATTATGGGCAATGAAAAGAATCAACATTTTCTCTTTAAATCTAACATGCGTAAATGCAAAATAAACATAATAACACCACTCTCAGTTGAGAGATACGATTTTCATGCCATAATTGAAACTCAGAGCAACACATAAGATACATTTCATTTTGTAACTCTTCAATTTCAAGTCATTCCACATGTGTGCAGTCAATTACACAATACCTAAATCATAATTTACATTATCCTTTCTATCTATACCGTTAAACTCGATTCTTACATAGAAGAATCGCACCTCTCTTGAGTGTTAATTCACCCTGAAGTTGTTGGTATCTTTGTCCCCATCCTATGTACATAGCTATAAGCCAAATAAAACAGATACCTATCATATGGTTGCATTGTGAAAGGTTATTATCCTCAGGATACTTGCTTTCAAGAGTAGTTTTGAGTTTGTTTTCCCCAGTGTAATTTTAAATTATTCTTTAAAAAAATAATACAAAGGCAAATAAAACTTATGACTTCATACATTAACAGAATAATTTCTATATCACATTTATACCTATATCTATTTATGTACAGTGCCACATCCTGATTGATTTTTAAGAGTTTTTAATGTATAAAATTACATCATCTTCAAGTAAAGAACCTGAATTCTTTCTTTCCTATTACCCAGTGATCTCCTCCAATTCTCATATTACTCTAGCTAAGACCTCAAGTAGTGTATAAAACAGGTGCAGAGGGAATGGACATCCTTGTCTTTTTCCTGTCCTTGAGGTTATCTCCATTAGGCTGATGTCAGCTGTGGACTTGCTTTAAACTGCCTTTATTACCTTGTCCCTTGTATCCTTTGTTTCTTCAGGACTTTTTATCATGAAGGAATATGGATTTTGTCAAAAGCCGTTTCTGCATGTATAACATTATATTGATAGGTGTAAAAAAGACAAGTGAGAGAATTCAATTTCATTTCATGATAAATGGGACAAGAAATCAATTATTTGGAAGAACACAGTCTCTTTTTTAACGTGTCTTTCTAAAACTTTTTTTCTTTATTACATTTTACTCAATTTGTGTCCCACCTTGGCTCCATCTCTCTTCTCCTCCCAATCCCACCCTCCCTTCCTCTTCTCCCCCTATGCCACTCCCTTAGACCACTGAAAAGGAGGTCCTCCTCCACTTCTATCTGACCCTAGCCTATCAGGTGTCATCAGGCCTTGCTGCATTGTCTTCCTCTATGGCCTGGTTAACAAATGATGCTCAGAAATATAGGTACTTAAACATAGAAGTTGGAGCTCTAAGCCTACCTCTCTGTCTTTTTGAAAATCAGCCCAAGCGGAACAATGTCCTTAACTTAAGTTCTAAATCATTGACATTGCTGAAGGAAGACTTGGGGGAACAACTTCAAAAATCTATGTAATTACTTTATTAATAGAATGCCAATCATTCAGAAAATAATAACAAATTTAACAAAGAGGATCACATTGAATGAAACTGTTTTTGCCCAGCAAAACAATAGAAAAATAAAAAAAATTTAAAAAAATAAAGACACAGATTATAAAATAGGATCTCATCTTTGTCAGCTGTTCATGGCACAGTTTAGTATAAAGAATATACAGAGAGAATACAAGAAAAACAAAAGGCTCCACTTATCTGAAAAATAATGAAGGGAGGATAGGGAGAAGTGGCAGAGAGGATGGGAATGGAAGGAGAGGAAAGGAGGGCCTAAGATAAGGATGTAAAGTGAATAATCAATCAATTAATTAATATTATTAAAGAAAAATATAGAATAAAACAACCAAATATAATTAATGAATGGACAATTAAATTCATCAACAATCTTCCAAAGAAGCTCAAATGAACAACAAATGTCTAAAACCACGTTGAACACCTTTAGTCATCAGAGAAACGCTAATCAAACTTTCTCTGTGATCCTGTCTCACTCTGGTCAGAGTGGCTCTCCTAGGAATACAAACTAAAACAAATGTGGCTGAAGAAGAACACCTAAACATTCCTGGCCAGAGTATAAATTAAGCTAGTCACTTTGAAGTCATTATGGAGGTTCCTCAAAATTCTATAGATTGAACAACCATATGATTCTAGTCCTGAGAATATGCCAAATTGGATCAAACTGGGAAAAATGATTATGACATCTGAAATACCATATTTACCACATAACTTTTCAAATTAACAAAGTTATGAAAACAAGCCTATGGGGTCCTCAACGTGTGGATATAGAGGGAATATGTGTCACATACAGACAGACACACTGACACACACACACACACACACACACAATATTTTTATCCAGGTAAAATTTATGCAATTCGTAAGAAAATGAATAGGACAAAAACTCATCTTATCAGATGGATCCATGTAAGCTAGATTCAAAAAGACAAACAGTATATATGCTAGGGAGGAGGAAGAGGAAAAGTTTAGGATTATCGGACTCAGCACAAATAGGTTGAATGAAAATGTCACTAAGAATAAGAATGTATGCATAGTTAAAAACTAATATGTCAAAAACTGAATGGGGAAATGAGGCAAAACTAAAAATATTAATAAAAATAGGCATGGTAATTAAAGTCAGAAAAAATCAAGATTAAAAACAGTTCCAAGTTTGTCAATAAATATGCAAGTCATGTTAATGAAAAAAGCCACAAACTCTCATGTGACTCTCAAACTAACAAGATCTATTTACACGCTGCCTAGGGTCTCCAGTGCTAAAATCTAATGAAAGAAAAGATGAAAGTAAAGTGATGGAAAAAATACAACTGAAATCAAGCAGGGCTGGCTGGCTTTCCACAGGCAAGGTAAATTGACTGATTTCAAGATTTGTAATTTACTTTCCTCGTTTGCATGAAATGAACATTATGTTGGAAAACAAACAAACAGACAAAAGAAAATGTGTGAAAGCTTCAGTGTGTATGGGCCATATGATATTATTTCTAGAGAGAGCTGCGTGCCACGGCGAGGCACAGACAGCCCACAGACACACAGAGGGAATATGTGTCACATACAGATAGACACACTGACACACACACACACACACACACACACAATATTTTTATCCAGGTAAAATTTATGCAATTCGTAAGAAAATGAATAAGACAAAAACTCATCTTATCAGATGGATCCATGTAAGCTAGATTCAAAAAGACAAACAGCACATTTTGTCTCATATATAGAGTCTAGACTTAAAAAAAAATACATGAAAACTGAATGAGGAAGAATGTTTGGGAAGTAGAAGGCACTGGAGGGGGAAGGCATCCAGAGACCCTCCCACTATGGCCTGTAGACACCAAGAGATCGGCTTGTTGGCATTTCACTCAATGCAGGCAGAGGATTTCACTGGGAGACCTGCCAGCTGTGTGGCCCGCCTGCAGGGGACACCACTACAGTAGAGAAAGAGAAGCTGCATAGTTCGGGTCTTATGAAGAGAGATGGACCTGGAGACGCGAGGGTGGAGAGGAATAGCTTGTTGTGAGTAGTCGAATCTGCCACCTGAGGCCGTGGTGCAGTCTACCTTGCCAGGGAGGAAATGTGTGGGTCCATGACCAGGCAGTGGCATCGGTCAGTGTCAATATCGGAGGCTCGTATTACCACTAGAAACCATTGTGCCATCCCTAGTCAGAGGTACCACAGCCTGGGACTATGGTGATGTACAAAGTTGTACAGAGCTGGCCTCTCTACTCAGTGGCTGTAGCACTCTGGAGTGCTGGGCGCACCTCTCACCAGCTGTAGCATTCAAGAGCTTAGGCCCTGCTCTTTGCTTGGTCAGCACAGTGGAGCTGGTCCTGGTGGCAGGGGAAGCAGGTGAGATGTCCATTGGGAGAGCTGACCCCTCCACTTGCCTGGCATGAGATGACATGATATCAGAGGTGATAAAGTGATGCCCCCTTTCCGACCTGCAGCAGTCAAGAGAGCCAACAGTGGCACTCAGGAGAGTGGGCCCTCCACTTCACCTGAGCAGCAAAGTGGAGCTAGCCCTGATCTCAAAGGCATGGATTAGCCAGCCAGGACCATAAAAGAACAGGAGAGCTGTACCAGCCTCTTGCCAGCTGTAACATTTAAAAGAGTGAGCCTGGTGCCTGGACTGGGCAGCACAGTGGAGGTGGCTCTGGGGTCATGGGAGTGGGTGAGTTGGCCTTGAGAGCATGAGAGCTGGATAGCTGACCCTGTTTCCTGCCAATAGAAGCATTGGTGGTCTAGCTGGGCAGTGCTGGAGAGCCCTTCCTGGTGGGGGGTGATGCGTGAAAGCCAGCAGGCTGACCAGTTCAGCTCCCAATCAGGCTCAGATCCAGGGCTAAGGGTTGGCCTACCCTAAAATCTACATCATCTGTGAACTCTTGGAGCACGTGAAAAGGCTGCTCCCGCTGACCAAAAACTGCAGAATCTCTATGACACAGGGCAACAGCAGGAGAAATCCTGGTGAGGATCCAATACTCACCAGATGGTGTGGCAGAAGCCAGCGGACTTGACGCTGACCCATGACTCATTGCAATGACCATTTG
Organism: Meriones unguiculatus; assembly: GCF_030254825.1. Lineage (NCBI taxonomy): Eukaryota > Metazoa > Chordata > Mammalia > Rodentia > Muridae > Meriones > Meriones unguiculatus. The sequence goes on along the minus strand of NC_083355.1, from coordinate 29,132,901 downwards.
TAAGTAAAGAGCTATGGACAGAGCAGTACACTGTGGGACACAATGGAGCACCCTACAGCTTCCATGACAAGGAGTGTTCTGTTTTGTTTTTCTTTGTTTTGTTTGCTTGATTTAGTTTCTTATTTGTTTTTAATGGGGGGCGGGGAGAATGCAAGGACAGAGGGCAGATACGAAGGAAAAGGGAGATGAGTGGGTCTTGTTGAATGATGTGAAATTTACAGTGAATCAATAAAAACTTGAAAAATATCGTTTCTAGATATAAAAATTGAAACTTGATATTATATTGATAAATATCACTCTAAAAACTTACCTAAATTAATAACATCTAAATAAGATCATCAAGTAGTGAACTCACAGATTATTTGAATAGCTACATTATATTTATCTTAATAAATATCTGTATGTATCTGTCCACACATATCAGCACACAAAACGCAAGCATACACAGATACACAGACACACACACACACACACACACACACACACACACATACACACACACAGAGCAGCTCAGTAATAGGAAACTGTTCAATTTTACAGAACAAAATGTTGATTATCTTCATATATTGATTTTTATTGGGTCACAAAGAAAATATCTACAACAACAAATAATATTCTACAAAATGATTTATATATCAAATCTCTGTAGCATCCTAAATTTCCAATAAACAACAAAGAAAAAACATTACAAAGGACAAAACCAGTTTAATACAGAGGATACTTAAAAATATATATAGTTTAAAATCACTTATGACTTAAAAATACAATATTTTGGCTGTTAAATGTTTAAAAACGAATAATTTCTAGTTACTTGTTCATTCAGTTATTGAACAAAATCATTTTTTAAAAAATATACAATATTTTGGATATTAAATGGTTAGAAATTAATAATGCAAATTTACTCATAATCATTTATTGAATAAAACCATAAAAGCGGTAACACAAATCTATAGTAAAAAATCGGAAGAACACAGAGAACTGTTCAACTAGAACACTAGAATACTATCAAGTACAAATTAAAAGGTCAAAAATAATAAAGCTAAAATGGGTAGTGGAATATAGAAACATCAATATTTTGGGGCTTATCAAGAATCCCGAAATATGTTTCCTTTCACATTCTCACAAAGGAGACAAACTATCTCATAAGATTGATAAAGAAATGTCAAAGGATGGAGGGTTTGTGACCTTGGCCTATAGGAAAAATATCAAGAACTTGCCGACAACTATGCAGACACAGACAATTTCTGTCTGTGTACTTACTGTGCGTGTGTATGTATGTGTTTGTGTGTGTGTGATTTAGTATGAGATACTGAATCTCTACCATTCCTCTTTCAACTTTCTCATTTGTAGAAACCTAAGACCCGTGAAATAATAGTAATCTTCCACCACCTCTCAGATTTTGAGAACTTCTTGTTTTTGTCCAAGAGTCATCTGTTGTTAGTAAGAAGAAACATTCTAAGAGGAATGGGGTAGAGGATGGATGTCACAATAGGTATGTTAATCTGCCCGCACCCACACATTAGAAGTAAGCACTGGAGCTCTTTATTGAAAGCAGGCTCTGGAGCTGCCAACCATAATCACAGATGGATTTATAACCCAGAATCTTTTTAAGAGCCAATTATTAAGATACAATCCCAGGTTTTTAAAATGATGTTAGGAATATATGCCAAGATAAATATTGCTATTGAAAATACTTTCTTCTTTTCAGTGATATTACTCTGGCCCAGAATTTACTTGTGACAAAATTCCATCCATTACAAATACAAACAAACAATCCCCCCCCCCCAGGATAAACAATAATGTTGGTAAATTGGCATTTATTTCATCTGTTGATGATGCTAGGATTCCATGGTCAAGTGTGAACAAATCTGCATTTGTAATTATTCCCACAGAAGCATTTCTAACCCCATAAGCTTGACATTTGGGATGAGATTCTTAGTTAGGAAGGGCAGGAATTTCTCCATGTTGTTGATAGCCAAAAATGGCTCCTTTCAATCAGATTCAACTCTGGTTGAAAATCACCATGCAAATAGACAAACTTTCTCTGATGAGATATAAAAAACATTTTTAGAAGCTATTACTAGAATTAGGTGGTAGGGACAGACTGGTTCTAAGATACTTGAATTATATTTTTAAAAATAAACAAATAAATAAAGTGTAAAATATTTGCTTTTTATGAGATTCTGACATAAATAAATATTTATACAAGAAAATAAGACATCCTAAAGTATCAATTTAAAGTATGCTTTGAATAACACAAACACTAATTTTAAAAATTAACTTACATCTTGGCAGATTTTTTTACTTCAATATTTTTAATATTCTGGCTTACATATTTTATATTTTACCTGCACCTTTTCCAGAGATATAATTTTGTTTCATTTTTGTTTGTTTAATTTTTAAGGCAGGGTCTCACTATGTAGTCTTAAATGGCATGGAGCTCACTTATAAAGACCAAAACGGCCTTGAGCTCATAAATAAACTGCTTACCTTGACTTTCCAAGTGCTGAGATTAAAGGCTTGAGTCCCCATGACCAGTTTAACATACTCCTTATTAAAAAAGATATATACAATGACAGGGCCTTTTCTAGAGCCAATTACCGAAATAATATACCAGGTTTTCAAAAAGATGTTTGAAATATATTCCAAGATAGAGATTTTTGAAAATAGTTATTTCTTTTTCAATGATATTATTGTGAGCTATATTTTGTGAGGAAATTCCATCTATTACAAAAAAAAGAAACCAACAAAGAAAACACAGGTTTATTCTTCCTTATAGTAGATATTTGTTATTATCTAGGGATTCACAAAGCCAAGACCTGCAAGACATGTCCATAATACAATATGATCTAGCATTTATGACTGATTTTTTGAAGTTGAGTGAGTCTACATGGAAGGTTGCAGAATTGCTCACACTCATTACTATGCATGTGTGGCTATCAATAACTTAATATAAAAACAATAATGTGGCAACTACCATAGGTTAGATATTTGCTATGTTTGTTTATTCTACAGCTGTTTTTCATCTGGTCGTCATTCTCTTATGAGAAAGAACTTTAACTATATGACTTAGAGGTGACTTGTGATCATAGATAGTTACACAAAATGTAACACAGTAATTAATGTGTTCTATTCAAAATGATAAAATAAGTGTGAGAATGGCCAAAGATTTTAAGATAAGGTTACTGTAAATTTGATGGTCTTAAATGATTAAAAAAAAAAAAAACCTTTTAGTGTAGCATCAAAACTAAAAATAAAGCTGGACACATTAGAATTTTTGCATTTAATGTTTGCTTTTGTCTGTTTGTTTGCTTTCTTGCTTATATCGGACTTCAAAAAAGAAAATGAGAGGAAAAGAAAGAAATATGAAATGGATTATCTTTTAGAAACATACACAGAGAGAGAGAGTAACGAAGAACAGTTTTCAATGAACAGATAGATATCTGGGTTATACACCTGATGATTAAACATATGCTACCATGCATCAATGTTGTATTATTAATCAGTTGGAGGAGTCAATACAAAGAGAAAACTGAAGAGATGTTCCCTCTACTAAGTCATGCAAGTGATGCATTTCAAGGCAACATGCTACTGGGACTCAATTTGCATCACCTATGTATGTGTCTGGAGGTATTTCCTTGGTTAGATAATAACTGAGTCATGATGAATTAAGGAGATTCTATTTCCTTGGCAGCAGTAAGTAATAAACTCATTTGCCAATTCGTAGAACTAAGTGGAAGTATCAGGTAAGTCATGGCAGGGTTCAAAAGTGTATAGGATGAAGTTGGAAGCAGTCATCAAAGTAAGAGGAAGTGAATGATTGTTTTCTGTTCAATACAGTTGCAAATTTTTAAAATGGTTTTCAGAGTGCATCTCTCTTTGGTTTTTAGATGAGCTATCTACTTAACATGAGCCCCAAATTATCATGCCAGAGTTTGGCAATACTAAGCAGAAATAACCAATTTTACTGTTATTTCAAATTGTGTAGTAAAAATGACAGCATGTTTGTAATGCAATCTTTTAACATTGTCATTTGGTGAAGGAACAGTGCTATCCCCGTGCTCAGAGAGTGTGTGATGATGACATGGTAAAAATATTATTATCTCGAAAAGTAAGAGAATTTTGATCTCATTTTGTCTGTTTCCAATTTTTCATACTGAATTTACTTTCTACCTGGTTTTGAACTTTGAAATTATTAATGATTTTTTATTATCATTTATTACAATTTATTCAATTTGTATCTTGTTGTGTCTCCCTCCTTTGTCTCCTCCCAATCCAACCCTCCCTCCCTTTTCTACTTCTATGTCCCTCCCCTAGTCCACTGACACTAGAGGTCCTCCTCCTCTTCTATATGACCATAGCCTATCAGGTCTCATCAGGACTGGTTGCATTGTCTTCCTCTGTGGCTTGTCAAAGCTGTACCCCTCCCCTCAGGGGGAGGTGATTAAAGAGCCAGCCACTGAGTTTATGACAGAGAAAGTCCCTGCTCCCCTTACTAGGGACCCTACTTGGAGACTGAGTCTATGGGCTACATCTGAGCCAGCGTTTTATGTCCTCTCCATGCATGGTCCTGGGTTGGGGTATCAGTCTCTCCTGGGCCCCCAGGGCTCAGGTGTTTTTGTTTTTGTTTTTTGCCTCTGTTGCTCTTTTTTGGAGCTCAGGTCCCCTCCAAGTCTTTATATCTCCTCCTTCTTTTATAAGATTCCCTGCATTCTGCCCAAAGATTGGATATGAGGCTCAGCCTCTGCTTTGATACCTCAACCAGATATCAATAAAGTCTCGTACATATATACAGTGTAACATGATCATATCCACCTTTCACTCCCCATTTCCAGTTTGTTCCTTAGACCTCCGACCATATTTTCTTCCTGAATTATTTTCTCCTTTTAAACTATTTTTAGTCCACTGGGTCTGGTCAATTATGCCCATACATGGATGGATGTAAGGTCATCCACCAGGGGTTGGCAAGCCTTCCAGTGATCACATTCCTAAGAGAAGTGGCTTTTCAATGACCAAGATCAACACAAATCTAAGGACATAAATATTTAGAAAACAGCTTGAACACATGTCCATTTAGAAAAAAAAATCTCCCCTATGGCCAATGAATTCTCTAGCAATGGATTCTTAACATGTTTTCAGTGGCAGGTATTAATTTTTTTTCCTGTGAAGCAGGCCCCAAATCCAATCAAGAGACTATTGGTTACCTCATACACAATCTTGCTTTATTGGACCAGTGGCCATACCTTGTCTGGCAGTTCCGTTTTATAGTATGCAGGGTCTGTGTCTACACTGTGGCATGGTATTGTGTGCCAGGGTCCAATATAAGTCCCTGTGAACAAAAGGCAGGAACAAGGAATTGGGAGTACAAACAGAAATGACAACACTCTGGGATCAGCTTTGGGGAGGCAGATCAACTTTATTTGCGGTGAATGAGGTTTATCTAGAACTCTGGGGAGAAAGTAATAATATTCAGGATGGGTAAATGTCATTGCCTGAAGGAATAAAGTACTTGTTAGAGTAGGGAGGCATTCTAGGAATCCCAGGTACTTGCTGGATGGGTTCTTGTCAGAAGAAAGGGAGCTGGGCTTGTAATTTCCTTAAGGGCTAATTTCCTTAAGTGACATTCCTCAGGTAGGGGCTGTAGAGTCCTGGATCAACCCAGGGGAGAGAACAGGAAGCCTTACTGAAAGAGGGATCCCATCATTTCCTACCATTCTCAGGGCTTTCTGGAAATGTCAGACTTTGACTTTAACAGCAGGAGGGCTTCTCAACAGGGCTTAATGCTACATAAGAGCATATATATATATATCATCAACATCTGCAAATAGTATTGTCATGGAATACCTTGTTATCTCTATCTAGGGTGATTGAAAGTTTTGCTGGGTATAGTAGTGTGGGTCTGCAATGTGGTCTCTTACTGTCTGTATAATAGGCCCTTCTGGCTTTCATAATCTCTGTTGAGAAGTCAGGTGTGATTCTGACTGATCTACCTTTATTTTTTACTTGGCCTTTTTTCCTTGCTGCTTTTAATATTTTGTTGTTGTTCACTGTGTGTGTGTTCCTGGCATAAGACTGACACTTTTCAATGTCAACATTTTTACTATCTGTAAGAGTAATACTCTTTACTCCAAGTTATCTTTTTTATCGTGTTCTTTATCATAGCAATAGAAAGTAAACTCAAACAGAAATTCTTTCAATACTTGCCTCTTAGTCAAAGTCTTGGAAATTATTGGTTTCAAGTACTTCAAGAGATTATTGTTTCTTCATTTCAGGAATCATATTTCTAATGTTTGTATCATATTTAGCCTCATGTTCACTATGCTCTATATCTGAAGGAGCAGGGTAATAACACTATTCCAGCATGCCCAGAAGGGATGTTATGCTTGAGTGCCCATACATTTTTATTTCCAATACATGATAAAATATGTTCTGAGTCACCTTATCTTTTATGAAATATATTATGTGTTAAATATTTTATTAAATATATATGTACACACAGAGAAAGTAAAATAATATCATAATGTAGTTCAACCTGGCCTATCTTTCACAACAAAATCAAACTAGCATAATCTTTATGAGAATCCACCTTTCTTAGTCTCCACAGTTCAAAGACCACAGCTATAATCCCATTTGCCTTATTTTTATATTTTATTTATAATTTCTTATTCCATTCTGAAAAGTTACATTTATTTACCTTTCAGGGTTTTACCTAGACTTTCTCAATTCATTCTTTAATGTGTGTTTATATTTATGTATGTTTTCTGTGCATGTATGTATGCGTACCAATGCACCAATGCTGGGATCCTGATATCTGCGAAGTCCAGAAGAGGAAATAGGATCTTCTGGGATTGGAGTTAAAGATAACTGTGAGCCGCATGTAGGTAAGGGAATTAACTCAGGTCCTTGAGAAGAGCATCTAATGTTCTTCACTACTGAGCCATCTCTCCAGTCCCATTATTTCATTTTATCATTTTAATTTATATAAGATAAACTTATCTCTGGCTATTTTTAGTGTTTTTTTTAATACATATGAAAATGTTGGTTTTACTAGCAATGTTATTGTAAAACAATTTTATTTTTTTATTGCTTCCAGTATATTATTTTCTCATTTTTGGAATATTTTTTGATGTTTTTCATGGCCATTACTCTCTCCAATAAAATCTAGTCACCTCAAATTGATCTTCTGTTGTCTTTGGACTCAAGAAAGTCTGTAAGTTTTCACACTCTGAAGAGATAAAAAGTTGTCAGTTCAGGTACTTATAGCCCTAATCTGAGACAAACAGAAAGATTTCTTGTTCTCCTTCCATTAGTATAAACATCAGAAATTACTTTCATGCTCAATCACCTCTTGCACAGTCTCTTTAGTTCTTGTCTCCTAGAGAAGCCAAACTTTCCAACACCTATCTCTGCTTTTGTGGTGGCATGGCTTTCCTCAGAACCTTGGCATTAGTTCTAAACTCATCTGCTTTTTTTTTTTTTTTTCCACTTTAATTTGTCTATCTAGGGACATCTTTATTGCATAGCACTTGGCTCAATGTATGAATTTATAGAATTATCACGAAGAAGTATGAGCTTGTTTTCTGAATACCTCAGAGACCATATCACCGTACGTTGAGCGGCAGCCTTTCAGCTGTGTCGAAATTTGCTTCTCTGTATGTGAGAACCGTACTGCAACTGCCTGAAAAGTAGTCGCCACACATTGTGCATCTCAACTCGTGGCATATTTGGATAAATTGTCCTTTGCAAACTAACATGTTTTGGAGATGCATTTTGGAGTTATCAGTTTCTTCATTAAAGTTGTGATCACTCTATTGCCTGGTTTCATATGCTCACTCACATCATCACCTCTCTCTCCAGGCTGTCTTTCTTTGCTTTCATCATTGTCTTGTTATTGACTTTTCTTAATCTTCTTTCTTATTTATTATTATTATTATTACTACTAAACAGATACACACATACGCACGCACACACACACACACACACACTCACATACACAAGGCTGAGATCTGTGTCTGTGAGTAAGCATACAGTTTTTGTCTTTCTGAGTTAGGCATTTTTGTTAAGGATAATTTCTGCCTTTTTATTGAAACCCCGGTGGCTTTGTCACACAATTATTTTGTTTCTATTTAGAAACAAATTTAGCCTGTCTATTTAGAAAGAGAAAAAGATGATGCTAAAAGTTTCATGAATCATATCTGTATGATGATTTTAAGGCAGAAATCCTTAGTAGCATTAAAAATTAATGCTACTAAGAACATTAGTAGCAATAGTAGCAGGTATTCTGAAACAAAGGCCCTCTCTTATATCTGTCTATCATCAAATTTACCAGAGAGAGAACATATGGTCTAAAAAAATATTCCCTTGGCTGAGAATTCTGAAAAACAAAGCCAAAGATTTTTTTTTAATTTTTTTATTATTAGTTACATTTTATGAACTCTGTATCCCACACCCTCATTCCCTCCCAAACCTTCCCTCCTCCCTCATCTCCTCCCTACCCCTTTCTAAGTCCACTGATTGGGGAGGACCTCCTCCCCTTTCATTTGACCCTGTTTAATCAGGTATCTTCAGGACTGACTGCAAAGTCTTCTTCTGTGGCCTAGCAGGACTGTTTCTCCCTTAGGGTGGGGAGGTCAAAGGGTCTGCCATTGAGTTCCTGTCAGAAATAGTCCCTGTTTCCCTTACTATTGGAAACCAATTGGTTATTGAGCTACCACGGGCTTCATCCGCACAGAGGTTCTAGGTTATATCTGCACATGGTAATTGGTTGAGTGTCAGTCTCAGAAAAGACCCCTGTGCCCAGATATATTTGGTCCTTGTGGAGCTCCTATTCTTTCCACGTCATAATTTGAGAATTACAACTGGGTTGTTATAGCTCAACAATTAGACTAGGTATTTTGTCTTTCTTATTGTTGAATCATGAACTAGATAACTTAATTTATACTGATGATAAAATGAAAGTCCATTCACAGGAACTACTTCAGTTGGGTCCCAAGTACTCAGGTAACAAATCAGGAGTGGAGGTGCACATTTGTAATCATAGTGCTCAAGTAGTGGAATGGCAAATCCAACAGGCCCACTGTCCAGGCAGTCTAATGTGTAAAAGCTTGTTCAAAAATCAAATCAAAACAAAACAAACAAACTATTAAAAAGAGGCAGACAGTTTTTAAGGCACAACACCCCAACTTAACCACGTACCATTTCTCTTAGAAAAAAAATGAAATAGTACAGTGAAATGAACATACTTATACATGGCTAGAACAGTTGAATCAAGCATTAAATCTAAAGTATAATTGGATCAGTCAGTGGAAAAAATTATCTCAGAGCCATAAAATGAAAACAGATCAGCTAAGGAACTTTAATCCATTTCTATGGTTGAAGGAAGATGCTCATCACACACGTCAATGGTGATGTGTGTCAAAACTTGAATCTGAAATTAGATTGGTTGCCCATGTTTGTTCATCTAGGACCAACCATCTCAACACTATTCACAACCTGTTCAGTAAGTCCTTTTCCTTCTTTCTAGCCATCATTTGCAATAAGACTCTATTTCATCAAATTCCAACTACCTATTTGAAGTAAGAGTCTTGAAGTGTAATTAATCTACAATACTATCACAATGAAACATTGAAATGAATCTAAGGGAATACATTCATTATTAATAAAAAACTGGTATTTATATTAAAAAGCATTATTATAGTTTTGTCATTTACTTCTATTCAAACCCTGAGTAATTTATACTAATTTTGTTAAATTTTTTGACATAGAGCCATTTTTTTTTCAATGCAGTTTATTCAGGAACATTGAACAATCCTCGGACCCCGGGGAAAGCCAGCCCACAGCTTAAATAGCCTCTGGGTAGCCAACACAGGCGTGCCACGGGGGCAATGCAGATAGGTCCACATACATGGAAGCAAGCCAGATCCTCGGCCTTAGCCAAATGTGGAGTTGTTCGTGACAGAGAGCACTCACCATCGGGAAGGTGGAAGGCGGAAACCAGCTCCATCTTTAAGGCATAGCATTCCGCAGCTCTCTACAGTTCCCCCTTTTTGTTTTAGACGCATCAGCTATTTTTAAGGTGACATCTTTAATTTTTCAGTTACCAGGGAGGAAAGAAATCATCTTTTTTGGAAACCCACTCATTGCTACTTAAGGTTTTAAAAAAATGTATTTCAATTAATTAGTGCTACATTGTCTTTGAGTGGAGAAAATTGATTTTTATCCTTAAAGCATTAGAAACAGTTGTAACTTTTTGTTCTTAATCATTTTAAAAACAGGGAAGCAGGAGAAAATAATATTTGGAGATTGGGATTGACATTAATGCCGATGGAGAGCTTAAACATAAAATGCTTTTCCCTTGGTTCAGGGCTCTTGCATCTGTAGCTATAAAATTACATGGAGATGTATGTTTTGCAGATTTTATATTTCCTTTAAAAGTCCTCTTGCTAAATTTGAAGGCCCGTTGCATTGGCACCATACAGAGAGCAAAATCAATGTAGGCAATATAAATTATAGCTGCTGATAATAGCTTTATATGTCAGTGCTCTGTCACTCTTTAACTTAATTTTTCCTTTGAGGAAAATAAATTATCTTGGGCATTGAATTGTTTGATTGAGGCTAAGCTTGTTCTTCAGGCTCTGTAGACTCTCGGTCATGCAGGCTGAGGCCACAGCTATCTAATTCTGGCTCACAAATAAAACAGTACACTAAACACGCTTAAAGAAAATAAAATACCCAGTTGTTCTGAAAACAGCGACCTAGCAAACGCTCAAAATTAATGTTTTCTCTCTTTTTAAATGACTACTTCTGTTACCCCCATTGAATGTGTATTTCTATTTGCCTTCCACTAATTTTAGTCTTTTGAATCATGATCTGAAATGCAGCTGCCCCTTTTTAGAATTTCTCTTGATAAAACTGTCAGGTAAGAATGTGTCAATTATGCAGAAATAACACCTATTCTTATTGTGTAAACAGACAAAGTTACAACTATTTTTAAGTTGACCTCATGAATGTCTGGATGTCACATCAATGACACTCAGAAAACAGAAAACAAAAAAAAAGAAAAATGAAAATCAGAAAAGATCACTCCATTTGCTTCAATTAGGCAGCAATGAAAGAAGAGTTTAATGCTTAAAAATGAAAAAAAAGCAGTTCAATAAAATAATAAAACAATTCGAATGCAAATAAACAACAAATCAATGCTGAGCATGAATTTCAAAAATTGGTTAAATGTTTAAAAGATATGTACTTGCTTAATACACCTACAAATTTCTAGAATGGGTTTTTTCTTGAATATAAAAAACATTATACATAATATTTCTTTCCTGTGATTCAAATAGATAATGTTTTAAGTAGTTTTGCATTCATTAGGCAAAGGGCATACTTTATTAACTTGTTTAATATATCTTTGAATGTATTATCCTCATGCCTTAGCCAACCAATTCTGAAAGGTATAAATATGCTTTGTGAAAGAGCATTTATTTCTGAGTTGACGAAAAGTCTGTTTGTATGTCTGCAAATTTTTTTAAACATGCATGTATAATATATATTTAAAATATAAACATGTTTCTATATTTATATGCATATACATGTATCCCGAAATACGTAAGTGCAACTTTACTCATGCTTCGTCTGTCTAATGTCATTTCTGTGCATGTTTTCAGGGGTGACCATTTGGTATTGGAAAACCAGCTGATGTGCTCTTCCCTGGAGAAGATTATTTTCCAGATCTCAGAATTCATTAGTTGTCATAGTTCTTTGCATAAGGTTGAGACTCCCGGGCCTTACCCCTAATGAGGTTAGAATCCTTTTTTTTTTTTTTTTCTTTCATTCAACTCATTTTAGGTAGTCCTATTGAAAATAAATATGTGAGTGTAGCGTCCGATATGCCTAACAGACACAGGCTCAAAGCAAACTCCTTCCACCCCTGTCTCTACAATTTTCTGCTCCTTTTTCTGTAATGATTCATGAGCTTTATTGTGGGAGTTCCTTTGGGACTGGGTTCCACTTCTCTAAGTTTTGATTGGTTGAGATTTTTTTTTCCTCATTATTGAAAATGTCTATCTTCTGCAAAGAGAAGTTTCCTTGATGTGGGATAAGATGAACCTGTGGGTATAAGGACAATCTGTATGACCCAACTATATCCCTCCTTGGCATAGGTCCAAAGAACATGACCTCACATTCCCCAGATACTTGCTCAGCCATGTTCATTGCTGCTATATTCACAATGACTAGGAAAAAGATACAGGGTGAGTATCTTTCAGCTGAGGAATGAATGATGAAAATGTATATATGCATTATGGAACGCTGTGTCATTCTCTGTTCCACTGGAGCCTGGATTCAGGCTGAAGTCCAGGCAGGGAGTTCCATTTTTCTCAGGGGCAGCTAGAGTTCCTTAGAGGGAGGCCCAAGTGCACTAGGCCAGGGTATGGAAAAGGTTTTCCATAGAGTGATACAATTTGTCTCTTTTAGCATGAGATTACTGGTGGCAATGAAAGCTCAGGCATTCCAAAGCCTATGATGATACGGAAGTGTAACAGCTCTGTGTAACTCTGCTGTGTTGAGAACAACAGAGGTGAGGGCCAGGGCCCATGCCTAGCCAACTTGCAGCTGAGGCCCAGGTCTGGCAAGGCCCAGACCTAGTGAGGTCCATGCCCAGAGGACCAGAGGGCAGGCCTGACCCAGAGGAGGATAAATGAGGAATCTTAGCCAACCAATTCTGAAAGGTATAAATATGCTTTGTGAAAGAGCATTTATTTCTGAGTTGACAAAAAGTCTGTTTGTTTGTGTGTCTGCAACATTTTTTAAACATGCATGTATAATATATATTTAAAAGATAAACATGTTTCTATATTTATATGTATATACATGTATTCCTATATACATGTATATAAAGTGAGAAAGCGAGAACCTACAAACCTTTATTCCTATGAAATCAAGGGAAATATGAACACTTGGCAGAGGGGGGGGATTTCGAGGGTGAATGTGTTGATTCACTGGAGTCCGGGGATCTGGAATATTTAATGGTCCTATCACAAGATGGAAAATACACTACTTAATTATCCCATGTGTGTGTGGGGGAGGGTTAAGGAGGAATCTCAAAGTACAATTGAAGGTCACTGCTGGGCTAAGATCCTTAATGGGGGAGGGGTGAGCATTTCTAGGAATTCCTAGATGCTTGCTAGAGAAGTTTCCATATCAGGGGAAGAGTTTGGCCTGTCATCAGCCCTCACGGCCATGTGACCTCCTTACAAGATCTGAATTTATCCAGGTCAAGGGAGATACTCAGAATCTCACTGAGAATAGGTAGTCTGGCATTATAGACTGAGCACAAATGACTGGATATCTGGAAATGGCAGATTTCAACCTTATCTAGCAGAGTCCCACAACACTGTTCACCTTCAGGGAAAATGAAAATCATGAAATTTGAAAGTAGATGGATCCTAGTGGGGAGCAGCCTGACCAGGCCACAGGGGAAGACTATGAAAGTCCTGATGAGAACTGATAGGCTAGGGTGAGATGGAAGGGGAGGAGGTCCACCCCTATCAGTGGACTGGGGAAGAGGCATGGGAGGAGATGAGGGAGGGAGGGTGTGGTTGGGAGGGAACTAGGGTGGGGCTACCTCTGGGATCCAAAGTGAATAAACTACAATAAATAAAAATTATATTAAAAAAATCATTGCTGTGGCAAAGTATGTGAGAACAATAAAGAAGAGAAGAGCAGAGTACAAATGATCTTTTGGGGGAATGGAGAAAAATAGGGGCTCATAATTAGGACTGGAGAAGGAAATAAATACAGAAGGAGGGAGAAAAATGAAATTTTACACTAAGGTCTTTAAATTACACTAAGGGATCATACTATTAACTATCTTTCTAAAAGCAATTAAAACACACACAAATAAGAATATATATATGAAATTGCTTCACATAGCCTAACAATGCTCCTGCCAAGAGACAAAGACTGTCTATTTAAACTCCAAAACTAGGTTTGAGAAGCTTTCTATTGAGTTGTTTGTCAAAGTTATCCTTGAGACCTGCAAAACATTACAGACTACTGTTATTGACCTTGGTTGAGGCAGAAGGTAAGTCCTTATTGCTGAAGATACCATGTGCTTCAGATACAGGGTCCAAAGGTACCTGAGCTGGAACTGACTTGAATGCCCTCCTCTCTTTGGGGACTAGCTATCATGGTACCAGCAGGTGCCGTGCAAACTTCTGAAGGAGCAAAATAACCAAAAATTCTACTTTTCCATGATACCTATGAACCCAATTATTATGGCACAATAACCCAAGGAATGTAGTCATGGCCCACATACCTTGCCAAAGAACCTACATCTATTACTTTAGTAAACAGCATAACCCTTAAGTACATTCTAAACAACAACCTATTAAAATGTTTGTTTTATACCATTGACTATAGATGTATAAATGATTGTTTTTGCATCAGGATATTGTACATCTTAAGTCTATAGGTACCTGTTACAGATAAACCACCAGTGTGTCACATGATAAAAGATCATTCGGAACCTTTTAGAGTACAATCTGTTCCACCAAAACCAAACAAAATATCTATGTAGTGATGCTATCTTTTTTTTATAATATAGCATATAATTTTATTATGTTCTCAGTAAAAGCTCAAAGATAAATATATCAATGTGAAATTTTCAACAGTCTCGTGTTGTTGTAATTTAAGTGGGCATATTCAGCCTTCTAAGTTTTCAGTATTAGTTCTTTTTTTTTTTCCCTGAGTGAGCAGGATTTTTTTTTAATTGGGTTGTAACTTGGTTTTTTTCTTTTCCCCCCTTTTTTAAAAATTTTCATCAATTACACTTTATTCATTCTGCATCCCCCCATAAGCCCCTCCCTCCTCCCCTCCCAATCCCACCCTCCTTGCTCCCTCTGCATGAATGCCACTCCCCAAGTCCACTGATAGAGGAGGTTCTCCTCTCCTTTCTGATCTTAGTCTATCAGTTCACATCAAAAGTGGCTGCATTGTCCTCTACTATGGCCTGGTAAGGCTGCTCCCCCCCAGGGGGAGGTGATCAAAGAGCACAAAACTGAAGTCCAAATGGATCAAAGACCTCAACATAAAACCAGACACATTAAATCGGCTTGAAAAAAAAGTGGGAAATACCCTAGAACTCATTGGTACAAGAGAAAACTTGCTGAACAGAACACCAACAGCACAGGCTCTAAGAGCAACAATCAATAAATGGGACCTCATGAAACTGAAAAGCTTCTGCAAAGCAAAGGACACCGTCATCAAAACAAAGCAACCGCCTACAGATTGGGAAAGAATCTTCACCAACCCTTTATCTGACAGAGGACTCATATCCAGTATATATAAAGAAGTAAAGAAGCTGAAAAGCAACAAACCAAGCAATCCACTTAAAAAATGGGGAACAGAGTTAAACAGAGAATTCTCTGTAGAGGAATACCGAATGGCAGAGAAGCACTTAAAGAAATGCTCAACCTCACTAGCCATTAGGGAAATGCAAATCAAAACAACCCTGACATTTCACCTTACACCCATGAGAATGGCCAAGATCAAAAACTCAAGTGACAACACATGCTGGAGAGGTTGTGGAGAAAGAGGAACCCTTCTCCACTGCTGGTGGGAATGTAAACTGGTACAACCACTCTGGAAATCAATCTGGTGTTTTCTCAGACAACTAGGAATAGTGCTTCCCCAAGATCCAGCCATACCACTACTGGGCATATATCCAAAAGAGGCTCAAGTACACAAAAAGGACATTTGCTCAACCATGTTTGTAGCAGCTTTATTTGTGATGCTATCTTTTTAAAGCGAACATATAATTAGCTAATATTTATTTCAGATTTTGCAGCTAAACTAAAGTCAAACAGTCCTCAGAATTGTCTCAGATATACATAATCCAATATAAAAATTTTAAAAATTACTTAACATGGTCTTATATCATTGAATGTATCAAAAAAATCATTATATTTAGTTGGTTACTTTGAATACCTGAATATAGTCATAGTATATTGTTGTTTAAAAAAAGGACATATTTTAACACAAATATTTATGGTGTATGTACATTATTAATATGTTCTTTTTTCATGTTCTTTTCCTGTTGAAAATATTTAAACCAGATTTTGGACATTTATAAGTGCATTTTACTTATACGTTAGTAATTAAGAGTGGGTTTGGTAGTTGATTTTGATAGCCTTAGTCTATCATTGGTTACAGACTCTAGAATTGTGTTCCTTTCTACTTTTAATTCTGACAGGACTCAAGTTCAAGTGAGAGACTCTAATTGCTATTTCTCATTGTCAGTAACTGTGATTTCCTTAACTCAGGGTGCACAAAAGAAGATTTACTCAGAATAAACTACAACCTATCTTGCATGCTGTTTCTACTTTTGTACCCCCTAAATTTCTGGAAAAATTAATACAATGGTCTTAATAATAATAATAATAAACTGTCACATTTAGTTTCAACTTCTTCCAACACATTTTTTCTTAATCCTTAGTGCTTAACAAAGTTTAACAAATTCTTAATCATGAATCTACAGTTGTCTCTGCATCATGCTCTATCTTTGTTTTCTTCCCCTTTCTTCTCTTCCCTTGTAATTAAGAAACACTATGACAAAATCTGAGAGTCATTAATATTACAAGACAGGTTAGTAACTGAGCTTACGTGAAATAAGCTCAGTTTATATTTCAAAAGACCTTTATAATAGTTATATTATATTAATTATATTATATTATAATAGTTTATGTAACAAAAGAATTTTATAATAGTTATATTGTTTTTACTTTTACAATAGTTATATTGTTTTTCTCATGTATAGAAGATGCAATTATTAAACTTCACTCTGTAAATATACCAAGTACTAAAAGTTATGGTGTTCTATGATTTAGTTATTTTTCATGTCTAGTCAGTCAGTTACTTAGTTACTGTTTGGTGTTTGTTTGTAATAGGGTCTCACATAGCTCAGGCTATCTTTAAGGTTGATATGTAGCAGAGAGCATCCTTGAACTCTTGATGATATCGCTCAACCTCCAGAGGTCCAAAGCACTATGATGATCAGCATTTGACATTGTATCAATCTTGGTCTATGATTTCTATTACATATTTGCACCTATATTGTTCTCTGTCTTATAAGCAATTAAAACAGGTATCAATTCATATTTTTAACCTCAACAATTTCTTTGTAATATAGATTTTACTTGGATAAGTATTTTAGTAAGTGGTTTGCTTTGACCTTGCAAATTTACAAATTTCAAAACAATTCTGTGCTTTTATAATTCTCACTTCAAAGAAGATTTTTTTTATTGTTCATTTCTCTATTATGTTTGATTTAACATTTGGAGCCATTTGGTAAATGTATATGTCTTCTCTTTCACATCAGGAATTGATATAAACCCTGATTAAGTCATGGACAGTCTTCTATCCTCATTTCACACACACACACACACACACACACACATACAGAGAGAGAGAGAGAGTGAGAGAGAGAGAGAGAGAGAGCGCTGTGTGTAAGGATCATTGGACAGAGGGGGTTGGTTTTCCATGTATAAGAGTACTAGCATACTAGTCGCTACAGTGAGAATCACACACTAGATTCTAAGGTCTGTTAAGCATAACATATCTATGGTAATAAAATAACAGATGCACCACAGTAAGGTCACAACCCACCACCAATTGGATGTGCACAAACAACCTTAAACAGGCACTCGATAGACCTTGGGAACACAATGCTCTTCCACATATGACAATCATGCTTTCTATTATCCTGTAACTTTGATCTTAAGTGTAGCATTGATGAGCATGAATTCTTTACATTTAGAGAATTCTTTTAGTGTCTGGAGAGAAAACAATTCTGTCAGAGATACAATTTGGGGTGGTTAGAATGAGATGTGCCCACCCACATGTCTCAGAAATGTGAGTACTTCTGATCCTAGTCAGTAGTTGTTTGGGGGGTATTAGGTTCTATGTTTTTTTCTGGAGGAAGTTTGTCAATATGGGGCAGGCTTTGAGGTTTCAAAAGATTTGTACCCCTCCGGGTGCACTTTCTGCATTCTGCTTGCAGTACGAGATGTGAGCTCTCAGCAATATCTACCACCATGCCTTCACTTAGCCATCGTGAACTCTAACCCTCTGAAACTTTATTTTCAATTAAACACTTTCTTTTAAAATTTCCTTGCTCACAGTGTTCTTTTTTTCTTTTTAATCACAGCAGCCTAAAAGTAACTTACATACACCATTTAATTCCTAGGTTATTTTTGATAGGGTTTTTCCTGACCCAAGAATCTCACAAAAATCTGTGCACTCTTGCTCTTCTCTGTACAGTGAACCTTTGACTCCTAGGATAAAGGAAGAGTTGCCACAGGATAGCTTGTGTCATTTCTACCTCCATATCATCCCTCTCCTCCAACTCATGGCCCATGACTTCTTCATGCACAATCACCTTTTTCATCACATTATTTAAGTAGGTCTTTCACTCTCCCCCAATCACTTGGCTTAACAGTTACAGATTCACAGCTCATTTAAACAGGCTGGCAACATGCCTCTAAGGAACAATGACATATCTTCTATATACTGTGCCCCTGATACACTATTGAACATCCTTTCCATATCCCAAGAGAACATTTTATTTCAAACTTTTTTTCCTATTTTATTTTTTCAATGCCCACCTGCTAGAAGTTTTCTTTGTCTCACCCACTTATGTCATTTAAAATGACTTTAAAACATCAGTTTAACACAAATAACAAGAAATCCAATTTTTTTTTCTTGTAAGAACACCAATGTAATTACCAAACCATCAGCACTGATGACTATTGCTTAGTTCTTTATATTTGATATCTGATGGTGGCTAAAGGCAGTATATTTATTAATGACTAACAAAAGGGTTTTAACAACACAATGTATTTTCTAAATAAATTCTACAGACAAATTCTCAGTGTGCAAAATAGTCTAGCTTGCCAATGAGGAGTTTACAACGATTAAAAGGATAACTCTTTCTTAACTTACAGCATAGCTGCTAACATCAGCTTATAAACGCCATTGAGCTCAGCAGAAGGTCTATGCACATAAGACTGTTTACAGAGATGTCATTATTTATATGTTTTATTAAAATGCATTGCAATACATATTTGAAAGCTTCACATAGGATTAAAATACATCAAGCTTATTCTAAGATTACTCCAGCAAGGAGTATTGTCATTGTGAAAGATGAGTAGAACTAAGACCTATTTTAATGTTTTATGAAAACATTATTAAAAAATCCATCATTAGTCACATTCTCCTTCAAGTCGCTTAGCTCAGTTAAAATACATTAAGCTTTCTTTAAAATCAATAAAGTGTTTTAAAAGGTTTCTTCCTGGCACAAAGCAGATGGAGGATATATTTATTTTAATCTCCCTTAAACACCCATGCCTAATCCATCATTTTGGCTTATATACTCCCCCCACCAATACCTCTTTTGTTGTTGAATGAAGCAACATTTCAAAATGTATGCTTCAATTATTTCCTTGCTCCATATTACCGCTTCCATTTAGCTTTATATTATATTATTTGTATAGTTCTCAACGGTGGTCACTTTTTAGTTTAGTTTGGTATTGTATTATTTCTATAGTTCTCAGGGGTGCTCACTTTTCCACTGTGAGGATCCATACAAACCTCAATTGACTCTAAAACTGGGAAAACACAGGGCTCACAAGTCAAACACTGTGACCAACATCTACAAGAACATGGATTTAATCTGCACCCCATAGTGATACACACACACACACACACACACACACTCACAACATGAAGAAGGAATCTTTCGTGTATTATATAGATAAAATCCCTGTCAATTTAAAAAATATCTTCTGGTTTACCTCACTCAGGATGGTCTTTTTTAGTTCTATCCATTTGCCTGCAAAATCATGATTTCCATGTTTTTAATTGCTGAGTAGTATTCCATTGTGTAAATGTGTCAAAATTTCTGTATCTATTCCTTGGTTGAGGGACATCTATGTTGTTTCCAGAATCTGGCTATTATGAATCAAGCTGCTGTGAACATACTTGAGGAAATGTCCTGGTTGTGTGGTTGAGCAGCTTTCGTGCATGTGCCCAGGAGCATTATACCTGGATCTTGAGGCAGCATTATTCCTAATTTTCTGAAAAAGCGCCAGATTGATTTCCCAAGTGGTTGTACAAGTTTACATTCCCACGAGCAGTAGAGGACAGTTTCACTTTCTCTACAATCTTTCAGAAGCAGAAAGATGCAATCATATGGATCTCACTTACAAGTGGATATTAAACATATAATATAGGATAAACATACTAAAATCTATACTCTTAAAGAAGCTAAACATGAAGAAGGAATATAGGGAAGATGCTTAATCCTCATTTAGAAGAGCAAACAGGGTAAATATTGAAAGTAGGAGAAGACAAGGAACAGTATAGGCACCTTCCATAGTGGACCTCTGAAAATTTCTACCCAGCAAGGTATCAAAACAGATGCTAAGTCTCATAGCCAAGCTTTGGTTAGAGCGCAGGGAATCTTATGGAAGAAGGGGGAGATAGAAAGGGACAGGAGCTGTACAAGGAGACCAACAGAGTCAAAAATTCTGGGCTCGGGGCGCCTGAAGAGATTGATGAATAGAACATGTGCCATGTCCTTGGTTTGGAAGGTTAGATATTTCATTGAGTCAGGGAGTCTGAAATCAATGTGAGCCACTGTGTTTTATAAAGCCATCTGCCTTTACACACTCAAAATCAGCCAATTTGAATTGTTGTTTCTTTGTTTGTGTGTTGAATGATAGGGTTATAACTCAGTTGGTAAAGGACCATGCATATAGAGAACCTAGACCCCTGCCCAGAGGAAGCCCATAGGCTGCTCAGTTTCCAAGTGGGTTTCCAAGTAAGGGGAGTGAAGACAGACATGGCATGAACTTGGTTGCCTGCTCTTTGATCAACTCCTCCTGGTGAGGTGACCTTACTAGGCTACAAAGAAAGAGGATCCAAACAGTCCTGATGAGACCTGATAGGGTAAGGTCAGATAGTAGGGAGGAGGACCTCCCCCCATCAGAGGGCTAGGGAAGGGTAGAAGAAGGAAGAAGGGTGAGAAGGGGAGGAGATGAGAGAAGAGTCTAGAGCCAGGGTACAGAGTGAATAAATTGTAATTGATGATGATGATGATGAAGATGATGATGATGATGATGATGATGATGATGATGGACTATAGCTAAAGAAGAAAATTGATGTGAAAGGAGGTATTCTAGAATAGAACCAGGTATATGAGATTCACCTGGCAAGTTGTGAGGATAGCAGAGACATGGCACCTGAGCTCAGGTAATCAGCCATGTGGCAGAATATAAATAGGTAAAAATGGGTTATTTTAAGTTATGAGGTAGTCAGAGAAGATCCTAGCCATAGGTATTTGTGAAATAATAATTGAGTCTCATGAGTCACTACTCTGGGAACTTAGGCAGGAGAAAAAAAACCTCTTTCTACCACACCACCACTATGTCCACCACCACCAAGTAACTTTGACTTTTATAGAACATGCTCCATGTCCTTGGTTCAGAAGGCAAGTCATTCCACTGAGCCAGGGAGTCTGAAAACAACGTGAGCCATTGTGTGACTCTGCCTTTTAGACACTCAAAACCTGCCAACTTCAATTGCTATTTGTTTTGTGAGTGATAGGGTTATAACACAGTAGGTAAAGTGCTTGCTGAATGCTCACAGAGCCCTTTTTTCAATGCTCAGCATTTTATATACTGGGTTTGGCTGTACATGGCTGTTATCTCAGCACTTTGCAGGTAAAGACAATGGGATCAGAAATTCAGAGTCATCCTGTGTAAATATACTGTATAATTGTTTTGGCTTGATATATTGAAAGTAATTAATATTGAATGAAGAGAAAGCAAAATGCTGGGTCTGGACATTAGGGAGGAGAAGGGATGTTAGCATCCAACTGGTTTAGAGATTAAGATTTGCAAGATGCAAATCCAGAAGAATCTGTTACATGACACTGAGAATATGTTCAATGCTACTACGCCACCACTAATTAAGAATGAAAACTAATTCAGGTGGCATGTTTACTATTTTATGTATTTTCCCCTAAATCTAGTTATACATATTATTTCTCCCTTTTTTAAAAATTTTATTTATTATTATCATTTACTAAAATTTATTCAATTTGTATCCTGGCTGTGACTCCCTCCCTCATCACCTCCCAATCCCACCCTCTCCCACTTCTCTCTCTCTGTCCCTCCCTTACTCCACTGATAGGTGAGGTCCTCCTCCCCTTATTTTTGACCCTAGCTTACCAGGTCTCATCAGGACTGGCTGCATTGTCTTCCTCTCTGGCCTGACAAGGCTGCACCCACCTGGGGGAGGTGATCAGAAAGCCGGTCACTGAGTTCATGGCAGAGAAATCCCCTACTCCCCTTATTAGAGAACCCACTTGGAAACTGAGTCTATGGGTTACATCTGAGCATGGGTTTATATCCTCACCATGCATTGTCCTTGGTTGAAGTATCAATCTCTGCACGGTCCCCAGGGCTCAGTTTTATTGGCTCCATTGGTCTCCTTTTGGAGCTCCTGTCCCCTCCAGGTCTTTCTATCCCCTTTTCTTTTATAAGATTCCCTGTACTCTGCCCAAAGTTTAGCTATGAGGCTCAGCTTCTGCTTCAGATAATTGATTTTTTACTAAGAAGCCAATACAATATATGGGGGGAAAGATAGCATATTCAACAAATGGTGCTGGTCTAATTGGATGTCTACATGCAGAAAAAAATGCAAATAGATCCATATTTATCACCCTGCATACTAAAGTCTAAGTGAATCAAAGACTTCCACATAAAGCCAGACATACTAAATCTGTTAGAAGAAAAGTGGGGAAAAGCCTTGAATTCACTGGCACAGGAGACAATTTCATGAACAGAACACCAACAGCACAGGCTCTAAGAACAACAATCAATAAATGTTTTGTGTATTTTTAATAATAATTTTAAAAAGAAATAAAACAAAAACAAAAGCCAAAGGGAATGACTACTCCATTAATGGACACTTTCTTATGGCATGTGTTGATTACGTTATTTTTATATATTCAATATATGGATTCCTTCTGTTTTTTGTTTTTCATATCTTGCATCTAGTTTATAGTCTTCATTGTTTGTACATTTTGTGGATGAATATGATAGCCCTAATGTTATATGATTCTCTTTACAACGATTTTTGTATGTTTGTTTGTTTAATTTTGTTTTTATTTCCTGTTTCAAGTTCCTCTTCAAAGTTCTCTTACTTTGCTCAGTACAACTCAAGACTGAGTGTAGATATTTTATCTCCCTCTTTCATTCAAAATGTTATATTTAGTTGACCATTTAACAGAGGAACTATGCTGTACTCCGGTGTCAATGGAGCCAATTATATGACTCAGGAATTGGGGAATTTTCTGCAGTTGTCTTCATCACTGGGTAGAACTTTTTTTGTGTAAACATAGCTTCTAGAGCTTTAAAAAAAGTCTCATACAATAAAAATCAAGGGGGGAGGGGCAAGATGGCGGCGCCTGGAGGACTCATTCTGAGCAGCAGCACAGCAGGATCAGCACAGTGAACAGCAATCAGAACTCTCGGCCATAAAACACAGTCATTGTGTTTCCCAGGTGAGAGGATACCTTACGGTGGGGAATTCAATCAGCTTTTAACTCACCCGGCTAAACCGCGGAAGAGATCCCGTTCCGCCAGAGGCTTGGCTGCCGGCCGCCAGCCCCAGCCCCAGCCCAGAGCCAGTGTCTCTGGTCACGGTCCCAGACTGAACCTTGGGCACCACACTATCAGAGACTGGAATTTTCAGTCGAGAGATAACCCCAGGGTACAGGAAACGATTGGGACCGGCCTTAGGTCACCCAGACATCCCCTGGAAAAGACTCCGGCGGGTTCCACGGGCAACGCAGGAGCCAGCCCGGAGCCAGAGCTTGGGACCCAGGTTCCTACACAGAGCCCTGCCTGCCTGCGCGCCTGATTCGCCGCCAGAGATAGAAACGGCGGGTCTGATCTCAGAGCACTCAGCTCACCCCCAACCTGAAAAGGTCCCCGGAAAATTACCCAGCTTAGGGAGCCACTCAGGCTCCCAAAAGCTGCAAAGGCAGACACAGGCAGTTTCTGCGCACCAGACAGCTGGCAGAGACTGAGCCGCCATCACACAGCTGTGCTCCAGGCACAGGCAAATTTCTGTGGCCAGCCAGCTGGCGGACACTGAGCAGTGTGCACCAGGGCAAAAAAAGACACTAGGAGTCCTTGTCTCCAGAGAATCCACGGGGAAGGAAGGAAACTGTATTGATCTAAATCACCCAATCCTTCCCTAGAAAAAGTCTAGCAGTCTAGTGGGGCCGAGGCGCCAGCACTCAGCTGTGCTCCAGACACAAGCACAAACAGTTGAGGCGCGCCTGATGTCCAACTGGGTCACAGCAGCTGATCATTAAATTTGCAACAAGAAACCCAGAAACAGGGCAGCTGCCCTCAGGACTTCCCTGGGTGAGAGGAGAACCCTCTCGACTAACAAAGACCACAGTTACCACTCAGGTCTATATCCCTGAGGTGAGCAACTCCTGAAAAAACACCAGCCATCCAGGGACTATACCCAAAAAGCTGAGAAGACATCCTTCAGGAAAAACCAGGTTTCTGCAAAGAGGATTCTCTCCACCACAGGATCCCCAGGAACCACCAGAAAATAACCCCAAACTCCTAAGGTAACACAATGGGTAGAGGCCAGCGTAAAAGCTCAAGCAACAAAAGACAGAGCAATATGGCATCTCCAGAACCCAGTTACCCAGGGGCAAGTAGCCCTGGACACCCCACCATAACTGAAATCCAAGAAGATGACCTAACAAGTATGCTCATGAAGATGATAACAGAGGAAACAAATAAGATTCGTAAAGACATAGAGGAAGATAAACTCAAACAGAATATTGCCATCCGTAAAGAAATAGAGGAAGCTGCAGCCAAACAGTTTATGGCCTTTAGAAAGGAAATGCTTAAAACACTGAATGAATGGGCTGGAGAGATGGCTCAGTGGTTAAGAGCACTGTCTGCTCTTCCAAAGGTCATGAGTTCAATTCCCAGCAACCACATGGTGGCTCACAACCATCTATAATGTGAACTGATTCCCTCCTCTGGCAGGTGTAAATGCAGATAGAACACTCATATACATAAAATAAATAAATCTTAAAAAAAAAACTGAATGAAATGATAGAAACAGAGTTGAAGGAACTAAAAGAAAAACAGGAAAGTACAATCAGACAGGTGAAGGAAGTAAACAAAACAACTCAAGACCTGAAGATAGAATTGGAAAAATTAAAGAAAACACAAATGGAAGAAATAATGGAAAGGAAGAATCTAGGGAAGAAAACAGGAACTACAGAGGTAAGCATAACCAACAGACTACAAGAGATGGAAGAAAGAATCTCAGGTGTAGAAGATACAATGGAAGAAATCGATGTATCTGTCAAAGAAAATGTTAAATCTGAAAAATTCCTGACACAGACCGTCCAAGAAATGCAAGACAATATGAAAAGACAAAACCTAAGAATAATAGGTATAGAGGAAAAAGAAGACTCCCTTCTCCAAGGCCCAGAAAATATTTTCAACAAAATCATTGAAGAAAATTTCCCCAAGCTAAAGGAGAGGCCAATTAGAATACATGAGGCCTACAGAACACCCAACAAATTTGACCAGAAAAGAATATCCTCCCGCCACATAATAATCAAAACAGTAAGTATACAGAACAAAGAAAAAATACTAAAAGCTGCAAGGGAAAAAGGCCAAGTAACATATAATGGCAAACCCATTAGAATCACACCTGACTTTTCAACAGAGACTATGAAAGCCAGAAGGGCCTGGACGGATATCATGCAGACCCTAAGAGAACACAGATGTCAGCCCAGGCTACTATACCCAGCAAAACTCTCAGTCCTCATAGATGGAGAAAACAAGATATTCAATGACAAAAACAAATTTCAACAATATCTACAAACAAATCCAGCATTACAGAAGACACTGGAAGGGAAAATACAACCCAAGAAAGCTAGCTACATTCAAGAAAACACAGGAAATAAATAACCTCACTTCAGTAAAACAAAAAGCAACCAAGCACACAACCTGATGACCACAGCCGACATCAAAATCAAGAGATCTAACAGCCACTGGTCATTAATCTCTCTCAACATCAATGGACTCAACTCTCCAATAAAAAGACACAGATTAACAGAATGGATACGTAAACAAAACCCAGCAATCTGTTGCATACAAGAAACACACCTAAGACACAAAGATAGACATTACCTGAGGGTAAAGGGTTGGAAGACGACTTTCCAAGCAAACGGACCCAAGAAGCAGGCAGGAGTAGCCATTCTAATATCTGATAAAATAGACTTTCAACCAAAATTAATCAAAAGAGATGGGGAAGGACACTTCATACTCATCAAGGGAAAATTCCACCAGGAAGACATCACAATCCTGAACATCTATGCCCCAAATACAAGGGCACCCACATTTGTGAAAGAAACATTGATAAAATTTAAAGCACATATAGATCCACACACATTAATAGTGGGAGACTTCAACACCCCACTCTCAACAAAGGACAGGTCAACCAAACAGAAATTAAACAAAGAAACAATGTCTCTGACAGAGGTCATGAATCAAATGGACCTAACAGACATTTACAGAACTTTACACCCAAACACAAAAGAATTTACCTTCTTCTCAGCACCTCATGGAACCTTCTCCAAAATAGACCACATAGTGGGTCACAAAGTGAGCCTCAACAGATACAAGAAGATTGAAATAATCCCATGTATCTTGTCTGATCACCATGGAATAAAGCTGGACCTCAACAATAACAGAAATAACAAAAAGCCTACACACACATGGAAACTGAACAACTTGTTACTAAATGACAGCTGGGTCAGGGAAGAAATAAAGAAAGAAATTAAAGTCTTTCTAGAAATCAATGAAAATGAAGACACAACATACCCGAAATTGTGGGACACAATGAAAGCAGTGCTAAGAGGAAAGTTCATAGCACTAAGTGCCTTCAAGAAGAAATTCGAGACAGCTCATTCAAGCGCCCTAATGGCTCACTTAAAAACCCTAGAAAAAGAAGAAGCACACACACCAAGAAGGAGTAGACGGCTGGAAATAATCAAACTCAGGGCTGAAATCAATCAATTGGAAACAAATAAAACAATTCAAAGAATCAATGAAACCAAGAGCTGGTTCTTTGAGAAAATCAACAAGATCGACAAACCCTTAGCCAGGCTAACTAAAAGGCAGAGAGACACCACCCAAATCAACAAAATCAGCAATGAAAAGGGGGATATAACTACAGACACTGAGGAAATCCAAACAATCATTAGGACTTACTTCAAAAGTCTATATGCCACAAAATTTGAAAATCTAAATGAAATGGACAATTTTCTTGATCGATTTGACTTACCAAAGCTGAACCAGGACCAGGTAAATCAACTAAATAAACCTATATCCCCCAAAGAAATAGAAGCGGTCATCAAAAGTCTCCCATCCAAAAAAAGCCCAGGACCAGATGGCTTCAGCGCAGAATTCTACCAGACCTTCAAAGAAGAGCTAACACCAATTCTCTTCAAACTATTCCACAAAATAGAAACAGAAGGAATATTACCAAATTCATTCTATGAAGCCACCGTCACCTTGGTACCTAAACCTCACAAAGACTCAACAAAGAAAGAGAATTTCCGGCCAATCTCCCTTATGAACATTGATGCAAAAATACTTAATAAAATACTTGCAAACCGAATCCAAGAACACATCAAAGATATTATCCACTATGACCAAGTAGGCTTCATCCCAGGTATGCAGGGGTGGTTCAATATACGGAAATCCATCAATGTGATCCACCATATTAACAAACTGAAAGAAAAAAAACCACATGATAATCTCCCTAGATGCTGAAAAAGCCTTTGACAAAATCCAACATCCATTCATGTTCAAAGTATTGGAGAGATCAGGGATACAAGGCACATATCTAAACATAGTAAAGGCGATATACAGCAAGCCTATAGCCAACATCAAACTGAATGGAGAGAAACTTAAAGCAATCCCACTGAAATCAGGGACAAGACAAAGCTGCCCACTCTCTCCATATCTCTTCAACATAGTGTTGGAAGTCCTTGCTAGAGCAATAAGACAGTTGAAGGAGATCAAGGGGATACAAATTGGAAAGGAAGAAGTCAAATTATCACTATTTGCAGATGATATGATAGTATACGTGAGTGACCCCAAAAACTCTACCAGGGAACTCCTACAGCTGATAAACACCTTCAGCAAAGTGGCAGGATAAAAATTAACTCAAAAAAATCAGTAGCCCTCCTGTATACAAAAGACAAAAGGGCTGAGAAAGAAATTAAGGAAACAACACCCTTCACAATAGCCACAAATGACATACGGTACCTCGGAGTAACCCTAACCAAGGAAGTCAAAGACTTGTATGAAAAAAATTTCAAATCTCTGAAGAAAGAATTAGAAGAAGATATGAGAAGATGGAAAGATCTCCCATGCTCATGGCTTGGTAAGATTAACATAGTAAAAATGGCCATCTTACCAAAAGCAATCTACAGATTCAATGCAATGCCCATCAAATTACCAACACAATTCTTTACAGACCTGGAAAGGAAAATTCTCAACTTCATATGGAATAACAAGAAACCCAGAATTGCTAAAACAATCCTCTACAATAAAAGATCTTCTGGAGGTATCTCCATCCCTGATCTTAAGTTGTACTATA
Source organism: Meriones unguiculatus (assembly GCF_030254825.1). NCBI lineage: Eukaryota > Metazoa > Chordata > Mammalia > Rodentia > Muridae > Meriones > Meriones unguiculatus. Next base: position 29,104,125 of record NC_083355.1, on the reverse strand, counting down.
GAGCAACAGTTTTAAAAACTGCATGGTACTGGCATAGAAACAGAATGGTGGATCAATGGAACCGAACAGAGGACCCAGAAATAAACCCACACACTTATGGACACCTGATCTTTGACAAAGACGCCAAAACCATACAATGGAAAAAAGATAGCATCTTCAACAAATGGTGCTGGTCTAACTGGATGTCTACATGTAGAAAAATGAAAATAGATCCATACTTGTCACCCTGCACAAAACTGAAGTCCAAGTGGATCAAAGACCTCAACATAAAACCAGACACATTAAATCGGCTTGAAAAAAAAGTGGGAAATACCCTATAACTCATTGGTACAGGGGAAAACTTCCTGAACAGAACACCAACAGCACAGGCTCTAAGAGCAACAACCAATAAATGGGACCTCATGAAACTGAAAAGCTTCTGTAAAGCAAAGGACACCGTCATCAAAACAAAGCGACCACCTACAGATTGGCAAAGAATCTTCACCAACCCTTTATCTGACAGAGGACTCATATCCAGTATATATAAAGAACTAAAGAAACTGAAAAGCAGCAAACCAAGTAATCCACTTAAAAAATGGGGAACAGAGCTAAACAGAGAATTCTCTGTAGAGGAATACCGAATGGCAGAGAAGCACTTAAAGAAATGCTCAACCTCACTAGCCATTAGGGAAATGCAAATCAAAACAACCCTGAGATTTCACCTTACACCCATGAGAATGGCCAAGATCAAAAACTCAAGTGACAATACATGCTGGAGAGGTTGTGGAGAAAGGGGAACCCTTCTCCACTGCTGGTGGGAATGTAAACTTGTACAACCACTCTGGAAATCAATCTGGCGCTTTCTCAGACAACTAGGAATAGCACTTCCTCAAGATCCAGCCATACCACTACTGGGCATATATCCAAAAGAGGCTCAAGTACACAAAAAGGACATTTCCTCAACCATGTTTGTAGCAGCTTTATTTGTAATAGCCAGAAGCTGGAAACAACCCAGATGCCCCTCAACTGAAGAATGGATGCAGAAATTGTGGTACATCTACACAATGGAATATTACTCAGCAATGAAAAATAAGGAAATCATGAAATTTGCAGGTAAATGGTGGGATCTGGAAAGGATCATCCTGAGTGAGTTGTCCCAGAAGCAAAAAGACACACATGGTATATACTCACTCATATAGACATACAACATAGGACAAACCCACTAAAACCTTTGCATCTAAAGAAACTAAGCAAGAGAGAGGACCCTAATTAAAACGTCCAATCCCCATCCAGAAAGGCAAAGAGGATGGACATCAGAAGAAGAAGAAAACAGGAAACAACCTAGGAACCTACCACAGAGGGCCTCTGAAAGCCTCTGCCCTTCAGACTATAAAAGCAGATGCTGAGCCGGATGGGCAACTGTTGGGCAGGTGAACGGAATTTTAGGTAAGAACTGGGAAATAGTAAGAGCTGGAGAGGACAGGGTCTCCACAAGGAGAGCAACAGAACAAGGAAATTTGAACATAGGGAACTTCCCAGAGACTCATACTCCAACCAAGGAGTATTCATGGAGATAACCTAGAACCCCTGCACAGATGTAGCCCATGGCAGTTCAGTATCCAATTGGGTTACATAGTAATGTGAAGAGGGACTGCCTCTGACATAATCTGATTGACCTGCTCTTTGATCACCTCCCTCTGGGGGGGAGCAGCCTTACCAGGCCACAGTAGAGGACAATACAGCCACTTTTGATGTGAACTGACAGACTAAGATCAGAAAGGAGAGGAGAACCTCCCCTATTAGTGGACTTGGGGAGTGGCATGCAAGCAGAGGGAGGAGGGAGGGTGGGATTGGGAGGAGAGGAGGGAGGGGCTTATGGGGGGAAGCAGAATGAATAAAGTGTAATTGATGAAAAATTTAAGAAAAAAGGGAAAAAAATAATTTAAGAACCTTAAATGACTTTCAAAATTGGAGGAAAACATGGAGTTAGTCAATTGGCATGGAGCACGTCTCGCCCCTGGGGGCAATGGTCTCCTGAACCTACTCAGACCTTGGACACCACCACTGCTAGTTCTAAAACTGACGCAGGATGTTTCAACGAGGGGTTAAGGCTTCTCATAATATTTCCTATAAGCCCACACCTGTTTGTCTATATCCCCCATTTTTATTCATTATTAGCCAGATAGAGCCAAGTAATTGTGGTAATGATACTTGCTTTTTTGCCCAATGCTGGAATGCTAGTAAATTTAGGTATGCCCTGGTTACTCGCATGCCTCACTGGGTGCCTGTGCCCGTTGATGCCCCTCACGCTATGACTCTCTTCAGACAGAAAAGGGATCTTGGAACTACAGCCACCATTGTTACTACCATCTCATTGACAGCTGTTGGAGCTACCACCAGGGCATTAGCCATGAGTCATACTGAGCAGACTGCTCAGACCCTGAATAATCATTTAGCCAATGTAGCTCATGCCTTAGTTGTACATAAAGGAATTAATGCTCAACTAAAAGGAAGCTTGATGGTGTTCAATCAGAGGATTGACCTCGTGCAGGAGCAAATTGATACCCTATGGCAAATCGCTCAACCTGGCTGTCAATAAAAGTATGCTGGACTTTGTGTCACTAGCATACAACATGAGAATTTTTCCTGTGCTGCAAATCTGTCTAAACAATTGTCGAGCTATATTTTAGGTAATTGGACTGGAGAATTCGATACTACGATGGAGCAGCTGAGAGTGGCCATTGTCACAGTAAATCCTACCGGAGTGGACGCAGGACTAGCCACAGGATTATCAACATGGATTGCTGCAGCCATGAATCATCTGAAGGAATGGGCGGGCATGGGAGTGTTAGCAGGCCTTCTGGTGTTGGTCTCCTTGGTTTGCCTGTGGTATATATGCAAGATTAGAGTCTCACAACAGTGTGATGCAGCCATGATCATTCAGGCCTTTACAGCCATTGAAGCAGGACATTCTCCCCAAGCATGGTTGGATACCATAAAAAGCTAAAATGATACGCTCAGGATGCGAGGCTAAGCACTGCACTCAGGGTCAGCCGCTTTGGACCCAGAGAAGAGCATGTCTGATTGTATGCGGGTTGATGCCCCAGGTCCCACCTCTGAGAAAAAGGTATCGGACTGGTCTGATGCTCTTTGGGTGGATGACACCTAAATGAACATCTGTACAAAGTCCCAATTAATTTCTAATATCAGAGATCAGACTTCTACTCTTGCCTGATGCGTCTAAAACAAAAAGGGGGAACTGTAGAGAGCTGCGGAATGCTATGCCTTAAAGATGGAGCTGGTTTCTGCCTTCCACCTTCCCGATGGTGAGTGCTCTCTGTCATGAACAATTCCACATTTGGCTAAGGCTGAGGATCTGGCTTGCTTCCATGTATGTGGACCTATCTGCATTGCCCCCGTGGCACGCCTGGGTTGGCTACCCAGAGGCTATTTAAGCTGTGGGCTGGCTTTCCCCGGGGTCCGAGGATTGTTCAATGTTCCGGAATAAACTGCATTGAAAAAAAAAATCAATAGAAGTTTCTGCTCCCTTTCCCCGCCACATCCCATATCCCCAGATCCACTCCTCCTTCTTTTATCCCTTCAAAAAAGGGCAGAATTCCCAGGGATGTCAACCAGACACATCATAGCAAGTTACAATCAGGCTAGGTACAAACTTCTATATCAAGGCTGGACTGGACGAGGCCACTCAGTAGGAGGAAAGGGGTCATAATTGTGTGCAAATGAGCCAGAAGCAACCCTGACTCCCATTGTTAGGAGTCCCACACCACAAATCCACAAGGTACACAACCATAATGTATCTGCAGAGGACCTAATACAGACCCATACAGGACTTTTGATTGTTGCTACAGTCTCTGGGAGCCCTACGAGCTCTGGTTAGTTGATTCTGTGGGCTATGTTCTCCTGGTGTCATTGATTCCTCTGGGGCCTATAATCCTTCCTCCTCTTCCTCCAGGTTCCCTGAACGTCACTTAATGTTTGGCTGTGGGTCTCTGCATCTGCTCCCTGCAGTTAAATCTTTCTGATGACAATCGGGCTGGGCACTGATCTCTGAGTACAGCAGAATATCATTAGCAATCATTTCATTGACTGCCCCCCCCGTCCCCCAATCGTGTTTGACTCTATTCTAGGTCTCTGAGCTATCCAATCTCTGCTTCCTGGCTATCCATGTATCCATGTACCATCAGGTGTAGGCTCCCGGTTGTGTAGTAGACCTCAAGTTCAATGGGTCATTGGCTGGAAACTCCCTCACATTCTGTGTCACCCCAGCATATTTGTTTCCAAGTTGGCCTCAAAGTCTTAGGCTCTGTTGATTTCGCCCTTCTTCCTCTGAGTAACCTGAGACCTGAGTTAGTTATATCATCTCACAGGAGGAAACTTTTTTCTTTAGCTTCTAAATTATGTAAGGATCATTTCTTGATTTTACTTCCTGAATTGATTCATAATGATGAACAATATAATGTAATAAGTAAGGTGTCTGTAATAACTTTTTCTGTTTGTCATTTCATAGTCCTGTGGATCATAATGGTCTGTAACTTGTTTTCCCTTGAAGGTATCATCCATGTATTAATATTAAATGTTTTATGAAGATGAAGAAATATACCTTGTATGTTTACACTTAGAATTCATCTATTCCCTGCAGTGTCTCACAGCCTCCTCTTTGCACAGATGTCACCCCTTCTTTTACTCCCATTTTGATATGATAGATATATCAGATTTCAGTTTTCTAGTCCATTTTTGTTGTTCTAAGTACTTTGAGAGTTTTCCTGTTTTTAAAACTCAAGTCCAGTTTCTGTTAAATGGCAACACTCATTTTCTACCCGTAAGTTCTTAAAATTGATGTTGTCTTAGTCTATCAGATCTCATCAGGAGTGGTTGCATTGTCCTCTTCTGTGGCCTGGTAAGGCTGCTCCCCCCTCAGGGGGAGGTGATCAAAGAGCAGGCCAATCAGTTTATGTCAGAGGCAGTCCTTCTTCCCATTACTATGTAACCCACTTGGACACTGAACTGCCATGGGCTACATCTGTGCAGGGGTTCTAGGTTATCTCCATGCATGGTACTAGAGGGAGACCTCCCCTATCAGAGGACTTGGGGAGGGGCATGCATGAAGAAGGGGGAGGGAAGGTGGGATTGGGAGGGGAGGAAGAATGGAGTTTATAGAAGGATACAAAGTGAATAAAGTGTAATTAATAAAAGATAAAAAAAAATAATGTGGTCACTTTCATTGGGAACTGTAGGTTTCATTTAAATATATGAAGGTCTCAACCCAAACAGCATGCATGGTCTTGACCTAGACCGTTACTCATACATAGCTTGGTCTTTATGTAGATTACCCAGCAACTGGAGTGGGGCTGTCTCTGACACAGATGCAGTTGCTTGCTTTTAGATCACTTTCACTAGCTGGTCTTCCTTGTATGGCCCCAGTGGAAGATGATACGCTTTGCCCTGATGTCATTTTTTGTGTGTTGGGTGGGTTGGTATGGGAGAGGGACTTCCCTTTTCTGAGGAGAATGGGATAGAGGAATGAGGGAAGACGGTATGAGAGAGAGACCTGGAGTAACTGAAGGAGAGCACTGTGATGGGGATGTAAAGTGAATAAGTAAATTAATGAGGAAAAAAAAAGTCTCAAAGCCAAAAAAAAAAAAAAAATGTAGCATTTCAATGTTTAACTAACAAAAGAAAAGTAGTAAAAATAGTATAAAGGTTCAATTATCCTACAGTATTTAGGTTTGCTGACAAGCCATTTGACCTCTGGGTTACCACGTACGTATTTGCAAAATTAGCCTGGCAAAACCTACCACTTGACATTTACAACAAGTAAAATAAGCATGTTTGTTATTATCTTAATTCCAGAGCTTGTTCCAAATTACACAATCCTACTTTATAAATCATCACTTTTCACTGTGGGGTACAGAAAAGAAGAATAGGCCCATGAGATATTGAATAATTGAATAGTACCGAACAGAAACCAAAGTTCCATCTGTTCTTTTGTATAACCCACGGTTTATTGTCAAGAGAGACTTTTCTGCCTTAGAATTTAAGATAAAAATACCTCCATCTAAAGGTGGCTCATTGGACCTGGACTCTAAACAAATACTCCAGGCTATGAGAGGTCGCTTTCCAGTGAAAGTATCTCTACATCCCTCTCTCTAATGTCCATGTGCTAATATATCCATATATATGATATATATATCCGTATATATAGACACATATTTATACATACATACACATATATGTGTATATATGGATATGTATGGCTCTATGAATATATATGGACATCTATCTATCTATCTATCTATCTATCTATCTATCTATCCACATATATATGTATGTATTTGCCTTACAGACATGAAACTTAACTTGGCTTATTTATTTTATAAAAAAATAGTTTATTTTATGTCTATATTATAGGTGTGTATGTTTGTCTTAGGATGTCTATGGCTACAATAAAAGCTTCATGACTAGAAAACAAGTTGGGTAGAAAAGGGTTTATTTGCCTAGCACTTCCAGATCATTGTCCATCATTGGAGGAAGTCAGGACAGGAACTCCAGCAAGGCTGGAACCTGGAAGAAGCTGGTGATGCAGAGACCAAGGAGGGGTGCTGCTTACTGCCCTGCTCCATGTCTGCTTTTCTCAGTCTGCTTTCTTATAGAACTCCAGCAGCTCTGAGATATCACTGCCCGGCATGGATTGCTCCTTTCCCCATTGATGACTAATTAAGAAAATGCCTTACAACTCTGTTTCATGGAGGCACTTCCTCAACTGAGGCTCCTTCCTCTCTGATGACTCTAGCTTGTGTCAGGTTGACACACACAACCAGCCAGTACGAGCTCTCTATGCCAAAGACTGCCAATGTCGCTGAAGTTATGGGCAGTTGGGGTTTTTCTGAGATGGGTGGTAGGAACTGAATTTCAGGCTTCAGTAAGAGCAATATGGGCTGTTAATTACTGAGCCATCCCTCCGTCCCTGATAATTTTGTAAGTATCTAATGTATTTTGATAAACAGGTGTTAGTACGCTAGAAAATAATGACAACACCAAGAAACAAGTACTTTGCTTACTAATATACCTCCAAAACAAAATGCCGTGCACTTGGATAAGCTAAATGCATTTTTAACCTCTAGAATGACCTGTCATTCTAAATACTGCCCTTCAGTCATTTTTAAGCCAGGGTATCCTTCTCCTCTGGTCCCTATAAACGAAGTTTACATTTCAGTGAGGTCTCAGAAGCAATTTCCTACGGTTTCTCACAGGCTCTCAAGCTGCAAACATTATTACATTTTTTTCCAGTATACATAATAAACCATTCTGCATCAGGGCAGTGAATCATCATAATTTTGTTATGTCAAATCTGCAGGTGATAGAAACAGTAATAATAACAAGAACAAAACAAGAAGATTTTAGTGCATTCCAGTAAGTGGCTTTTTACCAGCTGGACAGCTTTAGAAAAGTCTAGGAAACATTGTTATTATTATTATTATTATTATTACTTTACTGACACCTCTGATATCACATGGTGAGCAGGGTGAGTGTCACCACACCGCATTCACTGCCATTCACTTTCCATGTCTCTCTGTGTCAACCATAATATTCAAAATGAAGGGAGAGAGAGATCAAATGTTATGGATATAGACCTGCAGATTTACTTATATCAGGTGAACAGGAGCAAAGGATCCTGACCGCACAATGCTAACATAACCTACAGTGCTCAGTGTGTTCTCCTGTAGACCTTATCTATCTGAACGAGCATTTGGTGCACTTATAAATAGCAATCTGATACGTTTATATCTGAGTAAATTTTAAATCGCAGGAGTATTTTACATTGTTGTGGAACATCCATAAGCATATTTCATTATATTTTTTTTTATTTCTCTGACCACTTATTTGGCATAGTTCCTAGCAGGCTGTTAAAACATGTCCTTTCATTACTTTAGACATGCATAAAGAATTTATGCTCCAATAACATCACAAGGATTTCCACTGTTCTTTGCTATGTTCTAAATGAAAGCATTCAGGTGGATGTATTATCTCCATTGCTATGAAGTGGGATATTACATATTTAATAAGAATTAATTTTATATTATTTAACTGTATATATTTTATTAAAATTAGGATCATGATGGGTTGCAGACATTCTTGCAAAAGTATTTCTTAATACAGTTGTTTGTGTGTATGTGTGTGTTTGTGTGTGTGTGTGTGTGTGTGTGGTGTGTTGGGGGGCATATGCTACAACATGCATGTGGAGGTCAGCAGATAACTTAACAAAGTTCCTTCTCTTTTACATTGTGGGTCCCACACAATGTACTGAGGCTTAGCAGAATCTCCTTTACCAAGTTTACATCACACTGGCCCCATTCTTCTTGGCTTGAAGCTTGTAAGAAAATGAACACATTATCTATTCACTTCATACAGTTTTCTTTTGCTTGGTTATTTCATTTTGTAATTTAAATTATAATTTAAACATTACATAGGTTTTTTTTTTCATTCTAACCCTTTTTTTTTTTTTCAATGCAGTTTATTCAGGAACCTTGAACAATCATCTGACCCTGGGGAAAGCCAGCCCACAGCTTAAATAGCCTCTGGGTAGCCAACCCAGCGTGCCATGTGGACAATGCAGATAGGTCCACATACATGGAAGCAAGCCAGATCCTCGGCCTTAGCCAAATGTGGAATTGTTCGTGACAGAGAGCACTCACCATCGGGAAGGTGGAAGGCAGAAACCAGCTCCATCTTTAAGGCACAGCATTCCGCAGTTCTCTACAGTTCCCCCTTTTTGTTTTAGATGCATCAGGCAAGAGTAGAGGTCTGATCTCTGATATTCGAAATAAATTGGGACTTTGTACTGATGTTCATTTAGGTGTCATCCACTCAAAGAGCATCAGACCCGACCGATACCTTCTTCTCAGAGGCGGGACCTGTAACCCTTTTATGCCCACCACCAACTACCTCCCATATTCATTCTTTCTTTTTCTATCCTTTAAACATACATATAATGAGTAAATATATAAACCCAATGATCTCTTAATATGAATCTGTAAATTTTTATTTTATATAATAATAATCTTGTCCTTCATATCTTAATACAAATTTCAAAAACATTTTATTAGTATATCATCTCAAAAGTATTTTGTTTTAAGTAGATAAGCAAGACTTGTCTACTCTAGTGCTACTTAGAAGCAGTTTTCTGTGATTCTGCTCATAATTTTTTATTAAACCAGACATACTTGGGGGTAAACAATGATGGTGACAGACTCTTGGAATTTCTACAAAACAATTTAATATCCAAGGAATATGTTTAATCTAACTTGACAAGGGAATTACTTTCATTCTGACTGAATTGCTGTTTGATGGCAGTGTTTCTGAGACAGCTATTGCTTTCTTGTACTTCAGACTTCGTTTATAACACTAATATTTACACAGACATGCACTAATTGTAATAATTGCTTTAAATAAAAGGATTCACTTCTAATGAGTAGCATTTCTGGATGAAATACTAAGTGTTTTTTCTTCAGGAACCATACATACAAAAACTGTGCTATTTTAAGGGGTGAAGGGATACTGTTTAATGAAGTATCTTGAAAACATCAAGCCATTTAATACCTGTGTAGTTACTCCATCCATCTTAGAACTAAAGGAGTAATTCCTGACCCAAATCCCTGAAAGGGTGATTCCTTTTCCTCCTCATCTTTTTCCTCTTCCTCTTCTTTTTCTCCATCTTTTCTTCCTACTCATTTTTGTGTGTGTATAAAATATATATATATATATATATATATATATATATATATATATATATGAGATGGAATCTCACAATGTATATTTGGCTTATAGATCAGGTTGGCTTCATGTTCATGGCTCTCCACCTGCTTCTACCTCTTGGGTGTAGAAATTAAATTTCTGTCCCTAGATATATTCTTAAGCAAATATTGTACAATGTTTTTAGTTTAAAATTTGGTAATATCTTCCTTAATGAGCTGTTATTCAGAAATACACTCAAGAAAATGAATTAAAAAGCAGTCAAATCTGAAAGTTAATCCTGAGTTACCATCTGTTCACAGATGACATTTTTTTGTCAAACCCTAGAATATTCAGATTACAATAAAACAAAACCCTGTTACAGCTAACATATGCATTGAACACACAAAATACAACATCAACACACACAAAAAATCAAAGAAGTACCAGTAAACTATAAACTTCTCCCAGAGAAATTAGGAAAAATACGTCCAATTACAATATCACTGGAAAGTAACTGATAAAAAAATAGTTATGGTAGTAAAAGGCATGTTTGCTGAAACTATAAGGAATCAATAAAAAAAAATGAAGACATGTAAATATAAGGCTATCTTATATTTGGAATATAAGAGTGTTTATTAAATTTATTACCCAGTGCTATATTTAGATTCTATTTATTCCTACAAAATTATTAATGCTATTTTAACTAATAAATAGAAAGAAAACTGAAATTGTAAACTACAAATGAAACCACAGAGGTCTGGGAATAGTATGAACCATCTTGGGAAGGAGCAAGTCTTGAAGACACCATCCAACTTCATAACAAAAACACATTATAAAGCTACAGTAACTAAAGATAATATGCAGACATAGGTCATAGTGTGATAGAATTGAGAGCCCCTCAAATACACTCAAATGTATGGGCCATCCAGTCTTCAACAGAGATGGTTTTCATCATTTATTTATCAACATATATATATATATATATAAATGCATTATGTATACCCAGAACTATGTAAGATGTTAGTAAGAGGGCAATGGAAGCAACGTGATAGAACAGCTCTCAAAATAGACATCACTTTAATGGATAGGTTAAGCAAAATACCAAGTAAGTCTATTGTAGTCAATGTTGGAACAGAACAAAAAAAATTAAAATGATTTGGAAAGAACATAGTTACAAATTTTATCTGCAGTAACATTTTCTTGAAATGTTTAGAAACACTATTTTAGAAAAAATAAAAATGAACAAACAAAATTGTTCTCAGTGTCCTGAGGTGAGTTTTTCTTAAAGATACTTTAAGTTAGTGCTCTGATTTTATATGTAGCTACCTTAAATTCTTCATCTCAAAGAGTAGACTCAGATAAAACTATGGCATCTTTATGATTGGTTGGTGACTTGGGAATTTCCTGAACTTTTCATTGTTGGTTTTCTGGGGAGTTAATTGGTTTAATTACCTATATTAAAACTATACCCACGAACTGAGATAGATATACATGCAAACAATTTGGTTTGGTAGGGCTTGTGAACTCTAGGTCTGTAGAGAGGCTCAAAGCACTCCTCGTTGAAAACACTCTTCATTGAAAGAAGGTAAAACACTGAAACTAATGAACAAATGGTTGGAAAACATTTTCTGAAAGTATGTTTTGAAAGTCTGTCCTTTGAACAAACCACTTCTGGATATCTTGAATTAATCTTTCATTTAGGAAGCACTACTGTACATTTTTGGGGTTGTTACTGGATAAAAATAGCTTTTCATAAAAATACACATCATACCAGAATGTAAATCTGTACCATTTCTTACTGCTGCCCATGGCACTACTATTATATCAACATGTGTAAGTTAATTAGTGAAGGGTTAATGTGGTAGTACACTCCTATAAACTGGCTCTGTAGGAACAAACGCATGAAGATCATGAGTTCCAGGCCTGCCTTGACTACATCAAGAATTCAAAGACAGTTTGAGCAACATAGCAAGATACTGTCTCCAAAAGAAATTTTAAAAAAATGTATCCATATTTATATGCACCTGGATCTATTTCTAGGTGCTACCATATTTCTATTCATATGTTTATTTTCATGCCAGTATGTACACTTACTGTTATAGTTAAATACTTATTATTCATACTAAACATATTCACATTACTACTCCTTAAATAAATTTCAGTAGCTGATCTAAACTTATTCTTCAATAACCTTTAAAATGTGTTGTGAATTTCAAAGATCATTACCTTGAGAGATCATTCTATTTGGATCTAATTCACATACCATACGATTCACCTATTTTAAATCAACAGTTCATGGGATTATTTTTGGCTATTTGCAGATGTGTTTATGCATCGGTGCAGTTAATTAGGATTTATCACCTTAAAATATAGTCACATTTAGCTATTACCCTCATACTACCTTTCCCACATCACCACCTGCATTCTTTCTGTCTCAGTGTATTTGGTTATTCACTGCATTTCAGATCATAGAAACGTGTGTCCCATGGTCTTTAGCAACTGGATTCTTTCACACAGCAGATTTTTCTTGAGATCGATTTACACTGAAACTATTATCTGCCGTTTACTTCTACTTTTATTGATGAATAACATTCCACTTTGCTGAAATTCCAACTTTTCATCAATTTATCATTTGTTGGGCAGTTAAATTTGTTTACCTTTTGCTTCTGTAAGTAAAACGGTGGGACATTTGGTTTCAATGTATAGGTAAACATGAAATCAGAATGATTTTGTCATATGGTAGCTATAATGCCAATCATTGAGATAACCGGAAACTCATGGTCTGGCACAAAGCCTAAGCCAATTTATAAACCTCCCAACAGTTTTCAGTGGTTATAATCTTCCCATTCTCAATCAAAGCATGCATTTTTCTGCCTTTTAAATATTATTGGTTTTAATTTTTCCAGAATTTAACACACCAATAAAGTATGTTTATATAACAATATGCATGCTGTCCTCTGCGTGCCCTATATGTTACCAACGTATCCCTAAATGTATATCAATTTTTGATAACCCACTAAATTAAGTTAGTGTTACTCATATGTGTATTTTTTTTTTTCAATGCAGTTTATTCAGGAACCTTGAACAATCATCTGACCCTGGGGAAAGCCAGCCCACAGCTTAAATAGCCTCTGGGTAGCCAACCCAGGCGTGCCACGTGGGCAATGCAGATAGGTCCACATACATGGAAGCAAGCCAGATTCTCAGCCTTAGTTCGTGACAGAGAGCACTCACCATCGGGAAGGTGGAAGGCAGAAACCAGCTCCATCTTTAAGGCACAGCATTACGCAGCTCTCTACAGTTCCCCCTTTTTGTTTTAGACGCATCAGGCAAGAGTAGAGGTCTGATCTCTGATATTAGAAATAAATTGGGACTTTGTACCGATGTTCATTTAGGTGTCATCCACCCAAAGAGCATCAGACCCGTCTGATACCTTTTTCTCAGAGGCGGGACCTTGGGGTATCAATCTGCATGCAATCAGACATGCTCTTCTCTGGGTCCAAAGCGGCTGACCCTGAGTGCAGTGCTTAGCCTCGCATCCTGAGCGTAACATTTTAGCTTTTTATGGTATCCAACCATGCTTGGGGCGAATGTCCTGCTTCAATGGCTGTAAAGGCCTGAATGATCATGGCTGCATCACACTGTTGTGAGACTCTAATCTTGCATATATACCACAGGCAAACTGAGGAGACCAACACCAGAAGGCCTGCTAACGCTCCCATGCCCGCCAATTCCTTCAGATGATTCATGGCTGCAGCAATCCATGATGATAATCCTGTGGCTAGTCCTGCGTCCACTCTGGTAGAATTTACTGTGACAATGGCCACTCTCAGCTGCTCCATCGTAGTATCGAATTCTCCAGTCCAATTACCTAAAATATAGCTCGACAATTGTTTAGACAGATTTGCAGCACAGGAAAAATTCTCATGTTATATGCTAGTGACTCAAAGTCCAGCATATTTTCATTGACAGCCAAGTTGAGTGATTTGCCATAGGGTATCAATTTGCTCCTGCACGAGGTCAATCCTCTGATTGAACACCATCAAGCTTCCTTTTAGTTGAGCATTAATTCCTTTATGTACAACTAAGGCATGAGCTACATTGGCTAAATGATTATTCAGGGTCTGAGCAGTCTGCCCAGTATGACTCATGGCTAATGCCCCGATGGTAGCTCCAACAGCCGCCAATGAGATGGTAGTAACAATGGTGGCTGTAGTTCCAAGATCCCTTTTCTGTCTGAAGAGAGTCATAGCGTGAGGGGCATCAACGGGCACAGGCACCCAGTGAGGCATGCGAGTAACCAGGGCATACCTAAATTTACTAGCATTCCAGCATTGGGCAAAAAAGCAAGTATCATTACCACAACTACTTGGCTCTATCTGGCTAATAATGAATAAAAATGGGGGATATAGACAAACAGGTGTGGGCTTATAGGAAATATTATGAGAAGCCTTAACCCCCTCGTTGAAACATCCTGCGTCAGTTCTAGAACTAGCAGTGGTGGTGTCCGACGTCTGAGTAGGTTCAGGAGACCATTGCCCCAGGGGCGAGACGTGCTCCCCTGCACAGAAGTAGCCCATGGCAGTTCAGTGTCCAAGTGGGTTACATAGTAATGGGAAGAGGGACTGCCTCTGACATAATCTGATTGGCCTGCTCTTTGATCACCTCCCTCTGGGGGGAGCAGCCTTACCAGGCCATAGTAGAGGACAATGCAGCCACTTTTGATGTGAACTGACAGACTAAGATCAGAAAGGAGAGGAGAACCTCCCCTATCAGTGGACTTGGGGAGTGGCATGCATGCAGAGGGAGGAGGGAGGGTGGGATTGGGAGGGGAGGAGGGAGGGGCTTATGGGGGGATGCAGAATGAATAAAGTGTAATTGATGAAAAATTAAAAAAAAAAAGGGAAAAAATAATTTAAGAACCTTAAATGACTTTCAAAAGTGGAGGAAAACATGGAGTTAGTCATATGTGTATTAATGTAGGGCCATTCACTCCCTCCAGTATGGGTAACCTAAAAAGGACCACATCCTCCAAATATAATGATTTTCCTCTCCCCTAGAAACTATTCCCAGCCAACAGTGATGGAATCTGTTTCATCCTTGCTGGAGTTTCCAATGGCTTGAGCTTGTGTAGGATTGTACAGTTAATCACAGATACTGTGAATTCATAAGTACAGTAGCTATGTTCTGTCCAGAACATAACATTTCTCAGCACTCCTCATTCTCAGCCTCTAGCATTCTTTCTTTCTCTTTCTTTGCAATGTTCACCGAGCCTTAACAGAGCTTGTGTTAAGATAGATACTCTGTTTACAGATGTGTTAGATCTCTTATTATTAGTATGTTGATAAGTTTCCTAACTTTACATTGAATGTTAACAACGAACTGTAAAGAAGCTTCTCAAATCAAAGTTGAGAGCATCTCAGGTCAAAGGACACAAACATAATGATTAGGCAGATTATTTGACAACATGAACACTTAGCAAAATAACAATAGGAGGTTCTTCCCTGGGGCATTGTAAAGACTCCAGCCATGTGCCTCTACTCATACTCCAGTACTGCATGTGGAATTCCCTGGTGTAAATCAGACCTCAAATCAAATCAGACAGTTAGTTTCCCAATAAGAGCTGTGACAGCATTACTACAACAATAGGCACCTGTCAGTTTTGCAGCATGCTTGGTCTTGAACTGGTAGTGGCATTGATGTGTTTTATCTATTGCTTTGACAGTTTCTTTGCACATTTAATGCATGATTTTGCTTCACACATCCATTGCATGCCTGTTCTTGATGTATGTTTACATATTAACATTACTTGAAGCGTTCTGTTGAGTCATTAATGGTTTTCCCTCATTCGTAGATTTTCAGTCATGATGATGCTGTGATTTCACTGCTGTTTTATTTTATTCAGCCTGTTATTCTTTTCTCATTTTGGAACCTGCAGTGGTCATTTGACTTTGTTTCTTTTAAGGATGCCACACGTTATTTTTTTCTCTTGTTCTGGGCCTTGTTCATGTTTCTTTATGATTTTATCTATGTTTCCAATTATGATAATAATTTTTCTACCATACCAAGAAACGTGAGTTCCTCTGGCGAAAAATTTTATTTCTGGTATTGATTTTTTGAAGAGGAGTACATACAATGTTCCATGCATATGTGGTATACATTCAGATTTGTGTGCATGTGTGTATGCAGTATGTTTGCATGACTCAGTGTGATTTCTGGGAATTTGTTTTAATCTCATGAAAAAAAAATACCCAGACAAATCAGTTATAACCCCTATTATGCTGCTGAATGATGCTGTGCCGGCTGTTAAGATTATCTAGAAAACAATATCTCTTACTGATTTTCAGGCCCTCCTCCATATAAATACGGTAGTACATTTGTGGCACTCTCCTGTGAAAATGTTGCTGGATCAGTATGCTATACTTGATTACTGATTTTCAAGTGCAAAATTGTCATTTGATTCAGTTTTACAACTTTTATTTTTTCTTATTTTTAAATTTGTTAATTTATTTATTTAATTACAGTTTATTCACTTTGCACCCCAGCTATAGCCCCCCTCCATTCCCTCCCAATCACACCCTGCCTTTCTCATCTCCTCCCATGCCACTCTCCAAGTCCACTGATAGGGGAGGCCCTTCTCCAATTCTCTCTGACCCTAGACTACCAGATCTCATCAGGACTGGCTGCATTGTCTTCCTCTGTGACCTAGTAAGGCTGCTCCTCCCCTCAGGAGGAGCTAGCCACTGAGTTAATGTCAGAGACAGTCCCTGTTCCCATTATTAGGGAACCCACTTGGACACTGAGCTGCCATAAGCTACAACTGTAAGGGGTTCAATGTTGTCTCCATGCACTGCCCTTGTTTGCTCTATCAGTCTCAGAAGAGCACTGTACCCAGATTTTTTGATCTGTTGCTCTCTCTGTGAAGCTCCTGTCACCTCCAGCTCCTTCCCTCTCCTCTTTCTCTCATAAGATTCCCTGCACTCTGCCCAAAGATTGGCTATGAGTCTCAGCATCTGCTTTGATACAATGCTGGGTACAGTTTTTCAGAGGTCCTCTGTGGTAGGCTTCTGTCCTGTTTCCTGTTTTCTCCCTCTTCCGATGTCCATCCCATTTGCCTTTCTGAGTGAAGATTGATCATCTTACTCAGGGTCTTCCTTCTTTCTTGCTTCTTTAGGTGTACAGATTTTAGTATGTTTATCCTATATTTTATGTCTAATATCCACTTATAAGTGAGTATATATCATGTGTGCCTTTCTGCTTCTGGGATACCTCACTCAGGATCATCTTTTCTAGTTCCCACCATTTGCCTGAAAATCTTATGATTTCCTTATTTTCAATTGCTGAATAGTATTTCATAGTGTAAATGCACCAAAATTTCTGTATCCATTCCTCAACTGAGGGACATCTGGGTTGTTTCCAGCTTCTGGCTATTATGAAGAAAGGTGCTATGAACATATGAGCAAATGTCCTTGTTGTGTACTTGAGCATATTTTGGATATATCTCTAGGAGTGGTATAGCTGGATCTTGAGGTAGCACTATTCCTAATTTTCTGAGAAAGTGCCAGATTGATTTTCAAAGTGGTTGTACAAGTTTTCATTCCTACCAGCAGTGGAGAGGGTTCCCCCTTCTCCACACTATATACATATCAGAATGGCTAAGATAAAACCCCAAGTGACATTACATGCTGGAGAGGATGTGTAGTTTATAATTTTTAAACCTTAACACATAATATAAAGATATGTCTATATCATTATACACATATATGTATGTATATATGCATACATGCACATAAACATGTGTATATATGTATATTCCCTACACACACACACACACACACACACACACACACACACACAAACACACACACATACATATATTTCCCTATGGTGAGCAATTGAAAAGCAGTTATGAACAGAGCTGATTGGAGAGCTTTGACTTGTTTTCTTTTATTTTATCAACCAACAATCATTGGGATACATATATATGTGTGTGTGTGTTTGTGTGTGTCTAGGTAGGTGGGTATATCTGTATATGTATACATTATCAGCTAACTACCATTGAGTCACATATATGTATATGTGTGTATACATATACATGTGTCCTTATGTGTTTGCGTGTATGTCTCTGTGTATCTTTGTGTTTATTTTTCAGCGGTTATTGGCTGATAATCTCTCCACAAAACAAGTCAAAGCTTTCTAATCAGCTTTGCTCGCTACCATCTTTTAACTGCTTACCACAGGGAATTCTCAGACCAGCTATCCAGATACTATAAAGTAATTCTCTAATTTAATAAGTCTAGCCTTGATGAAAAGACCTCTTTTTCTGAAGGGCCCCAGGACATTCCAATAAGAATGGAATGTTGAAATATCAAGAAAATTGTGTTGGTTTTTCTCAAATTTGTCATCAATGGATCTTACTTTCTTTTATTTATTTAATTAAATTTTTATTTTGTATATTAATTATAGTTTATTCATTTTGTATCCCACCTGTAGCCACTTCCCATAGTCTCTCCCAATCCTACTCTCCCTCCCTCATTTCCTCTTATGCCCCTCTCCAAGTACAATGATAAGGAAGTCCTCTTCCTTTTCCATTTGACCCTAGCCTATCAGATCTCATCAGGACTGACTGCATTGTCCTCTGTGGCCTGGCAAGGCTGCTCCCCCATCAGGGAGATGTGATCAAAGAACCAGCCACTGAGTTCATGTCAGAGACAGTTGCTGTTCCCATTTTAGCTGCCATGGGCTATATCAGAGCAGGGGTTCTATCCATCAAAGCTCCTTGGTTGGAGTATCAGTCTCAGAAAAGACCCCTGTGCCTAGATTATTTAGTTCTGTTGCTCTCTTTGTGAAGCTCCTGTCCTCTCCAGGTCTTACTCTCTCTCCCTTCTTTCCTAAGATTCCCTGCACTCTGCCCAAATTTTGTTTATGGGTTTCATTATCTGCTTTTATACAATGCTAGGTAGTCTTTCAGAGGCCCTCTGTGGTAGGCTCCTATCCTGGTTCCTGTTTTCTCCTTCTTCCAATGTCCATTCAGTTTGTCTTTCTGAGTAAGGATTGATCATCTTACCCAGGGTTTTCTTTCTTGCTTAGCTTCTCTAGGTATACAGATTTTTGTAGGTTTATCCTAGATTATATGTCTAGTATCCATAAGTGAGTATATATCATGTGTGTCTTTCTGTTTCTGAGATACCTCACTCAGGATGATTTTTCTAGATCTTACCATTTGCCTGCATATTTCATGATTTCCTTGTTTTTAGTTGCTGAGTAGTTAGATCTTACTTTGTATTTCCAACTATACTTTATTATGATCACCTATTCTTTAGTCATTTTGATTCCAGTCTTTCTACAAACGCAAGACAAGTTATAGAGAGCTTGTCAGGATCTGAAAATAAACAGTTTTTTCCTCTTTTTGAATTTTTAATTTTTTAAATAATTTATTTACCTCCTGCTGGTCCCGGCTTTCTTTCCTCTTCCCCTATCCTCTCCCCTAGACCACAGAGTGGGGGATGCCTACTCTCCTAACATCTGACTCTAACCTATAAAGCTTCATCAGGACTGCCTGGATTCTTTTTCTTTGTGGTCCTGGAAGGCCACAGTGCCAGGGGGAAGTAACCAAAGGGCAGGTAACAAATCTTGAAGTGTGCTTTGTCAAGAGAAGGGTTCAACACCACTTGACCCCTCTCCTTCCTTCCCTCCCTCTCATAGGCCAATCCAAGTCTTCCCCAGAGGTCCCATTAAAGGACAAAAAGGATTCAAATTCTCTGTCCTTGCCCAAGAGTGGGTTTGGCCAAGCCAGTGTAGAGCTGGAAGGGTAACATGGGGCATGATCTCGAAGGAATTAAGGTTACAGTTCTTGTGATCTTGACTTTGCCCCTGAAGAGATTGGAGGGATTCTTAGTCCTAAGGCCTGAGTGTGCTCTATTTGTTACGCTCTTGAAATACTCTGTGTAACATTGCCTTATTAGTCTCCTGGTAACTTTGTCCCATTGTATTATAGATGTTGCCAATTCTATTCATTTTCAAAAATGATAGCATGTAAGGTACTGATGCTGTACTCGTTCTCCTCCTTGTCCTCCTCCTCCTCCTTCTTCTAGATATGGTTCCTCCATGGAGAACTCTCCTTGAACTTTCAGAGAAGCCTCTGCCTCTGTCTCCTGAGTGTTAAGATTAAAGGTGTGTTCCACCACCGCCTGGCAGTTGTATTTCTTGATAAATTTGTTGGGCATAAGGCATAGTTTATGTACAATCTTCTGACCCCAAACTTTATTATCTTCTCCACCTTCTATCTTTATCTTCTGATAACTTGTTTTCTCTCTGGAACCTGTCACTGAATAACAACCTGCTACTTGTCCAGGTCACTTAGTAAAATCCTTCATTATGAAGGTAACTTACATAAATAAACCACTGAGAAAAATTAAACATGTCCAAGTGTGTGGTTATGAGAAGCCAACGTTTTATCTGACCACCCAGAAATTCAGCTAAGACAAACCTGCAGTTTTCATCTAACAGAGGCAGAAGAGCTTGGGAACTGTATCATCAGATTTTGTGATCAAATGCTGTTTCCAGAATGATAGCAGTTGTATGGAAGTAGAGAAAATCAATCTGTCCACTGGAGGACAAGACATACTGTTTGGTGTGCAAGGAAAATAATTTTACACTTCTGGTCCTAAGATGTTACCTCTTTTGTAAGCATGCAGCAAGAGAAGAAACATGTGCAATTCTGTTCTTCTACATACTAAGTCTATATTTAGTGAACTATTGTCATTATGATCCTAGTTTTGCTGCTTTTCTCCTCCTTTGTTGTTGACACATGTCTATTAAGGTATTGTGAATCTTCATCCTCTGCCTGAGTCGTGGGATCCTGCCTTCTGTGACATGTTCCCTTTAGCTTTCTGGATATATTTGGAAAGATTGCTTTGTTGCCTACTTTTCAATTCCAGGACACTGTCAAAGTATCCATTCATTGTCCCGTGTTCCCTCATAAGTTATTTTTCTGTATATATTTGTTTTTTTTTTCTTTTGAGAAATTTTACCATTACAGCAACTGTGGATAATGATCCCTCAATGCCCCCGGGTTTGTTTGTCTTGTCGTTTCCTTTCCCTACTTGTTCAGCAGCATGACTGTACTATTTTAGCAAATTGAGCGTTTCTTCAGTGTGGAGTCTCAGATGGCTCACCTTAATCATGCTCACAGGAGAGAGAGAGTGGCAAGGGTGTCAGCAGGACCACTTCTGCTGTCTTTCACTGACCTCAGGATGAGCAGTTTATCTTTGCTGCTGTCCTCTGCAGCTCTAAGGCTCTAGTAGCTGCCTGACGATCACTCCATCTTGTGATAAATTACAGGTTCATAAATTGCATCACATTTTTTTTTTACAAGTGAACTAGACTAACTCCAGGAGGTAGTTTTATGCAACAGCTGTATTCTGACTTTAAGAGGTCTTTTTTTAGTCAACTTTTTCTTTGCTATTTTTTCTATATGAGATGTTCTCAGAGTTAGCTGTTTGATCTGAATTAGTTTAGACCTCAACAATCCACTATTTTTAATATAATATTTTTATTTATTACAATTTATTCACTTTGTATCCCAGCTGTAGCCCCCACCTTTGTCCTCTCCCAATCCTGCCTTCCCTCCTTCCCTCCCATGCCCCTTCCCCAGTATACAACAAGGACATTTGCTCAACCATATTTAGAGTAGTTTTATTTGTGATAGCCAGAATCTGGAAACAGCCCAAATTTCCCTCAATTGAGGAATGGATACAGAAATAATCTACTATTTTGAAAGGCTCTTTGGCCTCCCCACCCCCAAAGGGAGGAGCAGTCCTATTAGGCCACAGAGGAGGGCTTTGCAGCCAGTCCTGAAGATACCTGATAAAACAGGATCAGATGAATGGGGAGGAGGTCCCCCCCTATCAGTGGACTTGGAAAGGGGCACGGTGGAGATGAGGGAGGGAGGGAGGGACGGGGAGGGAATGAGGGATCGGGACATGGCTGGGATACAGAGTTAATAAAATGTAACTGATAAGAAAAAAATAAAATTAAAAAAAAAAAAAGAAAGGAGCCTTACATTTGAAATGCCTAATGATTTGTTTCAAGTAATATCATGCCGTTTGGAGATGGTGTCAGGCATTTTTGTATGCACTCATTCTTTACTACCTTTGCTTGTGTTGAGATTCTATGAGCCTCCATATGGAGCTCAGCATGGAGACACCAGCTGACTTCTTTCAGTGCAGCAGCTCTACCTCTTACACATGGTACCAGAGGCAGCTGTTTGACTTGCTTTTCTAACTTCATTTTACTAATATGGGAGTCCTTGCTCTGTGATTTAGGAGAGCTAAGGGTCTTCGTGACTGTAGGAGTCTGGACCTGCCTCTCCTGGTAAGGGGATCTGATAGTTTGTTATCCTCTTGCTATACTGGCCAGAAATCTAGCCTTCTAAGCTGAAAGGCTGACCTGTACCATGAGATACCTTAGTCCTTTACTTGGGTCCTCTGTCTTTTATCCAGTCCCTGCCCACCTACCCACCTAAAGTGGCTCACCCCACTTTAGGCCTGTAGCATCTGCTGTAATAACAATTTCGAGGGGGGATTATGTAGGTCAGGGGTTACAGAAGATTCTTACTGAGAATTAATAGCTTTTCACAAATAAACAGGGTTTTTTTGTTTTGTTTTGGTTTGGTTTGTTTTTTTCTGATGACAACCTTGGGAAATCTTACAAACTTGATTACAACAGTTATGGCTGCCTCCCAGGAAGTAGATTCACAGATTTCGCCATTTTTTCCTGCCATTTTCTCAGGAAATAAATATGCTTAGATGTCTACACAGATTTGATATTATGATTTATTATGGAGATGGATGTCCATGAATACCTTTGTGCTGGGTAATTTTGTGATAAATTGATACAAGCTAGACACATTTGGAAAGGTAAATCTTCAGTTGGGAAAATGCCTACATAACAGTGGCCTGTAAGATTATATTGACTAATTTTTAAGGATTGCTGTGGAATGGTCTGCTCATCATGGGTGATGTTAACACTGGACAGGGAGTCCTAAGTTGTATAAAATGCAGGCTAAGCAAGTCAACAACCAGTGTTCTATCATGACCTCTGCTTCATTTCTTGCCTCTGACTTATGCCTTGAATTCCATCCCTGGCCTCTTTTAGAAGCAAAGTGAACCTGGAAGCTATAAATTGGAAAAAAAAAAAAATCCTTTCCTCTCCAAGTTGCTTTTGGTCACAGTGTTTTATCACAGCAATACAAATATTGACTAATAATCTCCTGCTCATGTATATTGTATAATCCATAGCTGATGTTTAACTGTATTCTAGATACTTCTAGCCAAATCTACAATGCTGTTACTTTCCCTCCCACAATCACCATCTCCTCTTCTGCTGCCGTCCTTCCAGATTTGAAAGACCCCTCTGGCTGAGTCTCATTTTCATTCCTGGGCTGCAGCAGAAAATATCGTGGTCAACTATAAGTGACAAAAATATCAGAAAAAAAAACGTGGTTTAAACAATGAAAGTAATACATTACTTATTAAGACGTTTCATCACCTCTTTTGAATTGGTACATATGTTTTTAAAACAAAGCACTTGAATTTTTGATACTCATTTGTAGCTTCTCTCTTTAAAGATGGTCTTTTGTTTTTCCACCCTGTATTTTCTTCAATACGTAAGAAAGGAATATTAAAGGTCAAAGAATAATCTGTCAGTTTACCATTTTTAATACTAGACCCTACATTTTTATATACTAGACCCTAGTTCTGCTGAGAAGACCTTCAGTTCTGCCAAGACTAAGACATAAGTGGTCTGAAATAAGTGTTATGTATGTATTCAAGAAAGAGAGTTGGGAAGCAAGTGCCTGTAGCTTGCACATTAAGGTCCACCATACAGCACAAGGAAATGTCTTCAGTATTTTTGTTTTTAAGGTTTATTTGGTTTTGTTTATTTTAAAACATAATTACTTATGTCTACATGTACATGACATATACTTGTGCTTGTATACATGTGTGTGTTTGTCCATTCATATTGGTGCTTGTACAAATATGTCAGGGCATAGATGTGAGAGGTCATAGGACAACCTTGGGTATAAGCCCTCAGTTTCCACAGTATGTTGCTGCTTCAATAGCATGCTGTTTTTGCTACTGTGTACCTCAAAGTAGCTGGCCCAAGAGCTTCTCAGAATTCTTCATTCTCCAAGTGTCATCTCTAGGTTAGGGATATATGAGGAAAATAGATGCACACTAACCACAATGGTCTTTACATTGGTTCCAGGGATTTGAATTCAGATTCCCACACTTATAGCCAAGTTCTTCATCGACTGCACCATCCCTCCCAGACCACATGACTCTCCACAGTTTTTATTGGAATTTTAAGCTGGAAACATGAGATTCCTGAATCATCACTCTGTCTGGTTTCTGTAATTAATCAGGGTGCTATAGCCCCCTCCCTCATTCCCTTCCAATCACACCCTACCTCCCTCATCTCCTCCCTGCCCCTAAGTCCACTGATAGGGGAAGTCCTCCTCATCTTCCATCTGAACCTAGACTATCAGGTCTCATCAGGACTGTCTGCATTGTCTTCCTCTATGGCCTGGTAAGGCTGTTCCCCGTTCAGGGGGAGATGATCAAAGAGCCAGCCAATGAATTGATATCAGAGACAGTCCCTCTTCCCATTATTAGGGACACCCACTTAGACACTGAGCTGCCATCTGTGCAGGGGTTCTAGGTTATCTCCATGCATGGCCAGTCTCAGAATAGACCCCTGTGCCCAGACATTTTTTGGTTCTGTTGTTCTCCTTGTGGAGCTCCTGTCCCGTCCAAGTTTTTCTGTCTCCCCCATTCTATCATAAGATTTCCTGCACTCTGCCGAAAGTTTGGCTATGAATCTCAGCATCTGCTTTGATACCCTGCTGGGAAGAGTCTTTCAGAGGCCCTCTGTGGTAGGCCCCTGTCCTGTTCCACGTTTTTTCCCTTTTCTGATGTCCATCCCATTTGCCTTTCTGAGTAAGGATTGATCATTTTACCCAGGGTCCACCTTCTGCTTAGCTTTCTTAGGTGTACAGATTTCAGTATGTTTATCCTATATTTTATGTCTAATACCCACTTATAAGTGAGTATATACAATGTGTGTCTTTCTGCTTCTGGGATACCTCACTCAATATGATCTTTACTAGTCCCCACCATTTGCATGAAAATTTCATGATTCCTTGTTTTTAATTGCTGAGTAGTATTCCATTGGTTGTACAAGTTTACATTCCCACCAGCAGTGGAGGAGGGTTCCCCTTTCTCCACATCCTCCCCAGCACGTATTGTCACTTGAATTTTTGATCTTAGCCATTCTGATAGGTGTAAGGTGAAATCTCATTGTCATTTTGATTTGCATTTCCCTGTTGACTAAGGATGTTGAGCATTTATTTAAATATTTCTCTGCTGTTTGATATCCTCTACTAAGAATTCTGTTTAGCTCTGTAACCCATTTTTAATTGGATGACTTGATTTGTTGCTTTTAAGCTTCTTGAGTTTTTTATACATTCTGGATATTAGCCCTCTTTTAGATATAGGGTTGGTGAAGATCCTTTATCAGTCTTTAGGCTGCCATTTTTTTCTGATGCCACAGTCACCTTGAAACCTAAATCACACAAAGACCCAACAAAAAAAGAGAACTTCAGACCTATCTCTCTTATGAACATTGATGCAAAAATGCTCAATAAAATACTTGCACACCAAATCCGAGACCACATAGAAGATATCATCCACCGTGACAATGTAGGCTTCATCCTAGGCATGCAGGCATTGTTCAATATATGAAAATTCAGCAGTGTAATACACCATATAAATAAACTGAAGGAGAAAAACCACTTGATCATTTCCTTAGATGCCAAGAAAGCATTTGACAAAATCCAATGCCCATTGATGTTTAATGTCTTGGAGACATCAGGGATACAGGGCATATACCTAAAGTTAATAAAGACAATATACAGCAAGCCTATAGCCAACAACAAACTAAATGGAAAGAATCTTAAATCAATCCCACTGAAATCAGGGACAAGGTAAGGCTGCTCACTCTTTTCATATTTCTTCAACATAGTACTTGAAGTCCTAACTAGAGCAATAAGAAAACTAAAGGAGATCAAGGGGATACAAGTTGGAAAGGAAGATGTCAAAGTATCACAATTTGCAGATGATATGATAGTATACATGGAATAGATTTAATATGCATGACCCCAAAAATTCAACCAGAGAACTCCTTAGGCTGAAAAACACCTTCTGTGAAGTGCCTGGATAAAAAAATAAACTTAAAATAAATCAGTAAACTTCCTGTATATGAAAGACAACAGGGCTGAGAAAGAAATCAGGGAAACAACACCCTTCACAACAGCCACTAATAACATAAAGTACCTTGGTGTACTAACCAAGCAAGTGAAAGACCTCTTTGAAAAAACCTTCAAGTCTCTGAAGAAAGAAATTGAATAAGATAGCAGAAGATGGAAAGATCTCTTATTCTTAAAGTCAAATTAAAGCCTATGTTTCTTAACTCCCTGTGTATCTACTCTCAGACATTTTTTCTTCCTCCCGTACACTTAGTTTTCATTAACTTTAAAATTATACCACTAATCTGCCTTAGGATGTGGGTGTGATTTTAGCACTTAAAAATTCTTTACGGTTCATCCTCTTTCAACATTCTTGTGGCCTGTATCTGATCTATCCCCATGAGTTCCTGTGTTAAAGGCCTGGCCCTTTGCTAGCAAGGATCTTAAGAGGTGATGTCTGGTTATTAGAATTACATCATAGGGGGTGAGACTTTGTAGGCCACTCTGCCCTGGTTCTGGACTCTTGTCACTCTTTCCTGTCTGACAGAGTGTGAACAGATGATCTGTCTCATGCAGGAGTCGACTCATGAGTGAGCCACCATGCTTTCCTACCAGGAAAGCCTGGAATCTCGCTGAAACCAGGATCCAAAATTGCCCTTTCTCTTTTTCTTTTCTTTATTGTATATTAATTTTTATTTTTTAATATTAATCACAGGTTATTTACTTTGTATCCCAGCCATAGCCCCCTGCCTCATTCCCTCCCAATCCCCTTCTCCCTCCCTCTTCTCCTCCCTCTCCATTTCCAAGTCCACTGCTATGGGAGGTCCTCCTCCCCTTCATCTGACCCTAACTTATCAGGTATTTTCAGGTCTGGCTGCAATGTTCTCCTCCTATGAGATTGTTTCTCCAACCAAGCACCATGGATGGATATAACCTAGAACCCCTGCTCATATGTAGCCCATGGTAGCTCAGTATCCAAGTGGGTTTCCCTAGTAAGGGAAACAGGAACTATTTCTGACATGAACTCAATAACTGGCTCTTTTATCTCAGTCCTTTCTATCCTTTAGTTGCTTCTGTCAGGGTATTTATTCCAACTAACACCAATGTAATATACTTTTTATTAAATAAGGGCAGAGTTAATCTTCCAAAGTTCCTAAAGTCCACAGGATAAATAACCCATGTTGAGGATCCAAATTATTATATTGACACCTACTATTTCAACACACTTCATGAATCTTATATAATTTATAGAATCTTATAGAATTTTCTGTTTTTATTGTCATTCAAATGAAATATAATCACATATTCTATGTGTTGTAAAAGCAATCTGTTATCAATAGGTCTTAATTATGCAAATGTCCCAATGTCAAATACAGGAGCAATTCAACAATGATGAAAATTGTTCCTATAGCTTATTGATATTGTAATAATTTTTGAGTCTAAAATTTAGTAATCAATTCCTGTGATGAACAAAGAAAATTAATGAATGGCTTAGTTAATATTTTTGTCTTAAGAGCTTTCCTTCATGCTCTGGCTACATGTTATGTGAAAACAATTTGTTTCTCATGAGGAACAAGAACAAACACCAAAATAACATTTATATATTTAATTCAAATAAAAAATATTCCAGTTATTAGAAAGGTAATTATATTAATTAAAATAGAAAAGAAAAATTACTATAAATATTTAGTGTCTGAGGGTCAATACAACCTTGCATTCTTTTTTAAAATAATAAAATAGAAGTAACCATATAAGATGACCAAGGAAAAGTAATTAACTCTTTGATTTATCTAAAAATAAACATCCATTTTTTTAGCTATATATGCATGTGGAAAATAGCTGTAAGCCTATTGCTTTGAAGTATGAAAAATGGTATCATTTAAAAATTCAAATCCATCCATATTTATATTGAAATCTGTAAGAGGATACAATTAAACATTTCCCCCTGTTTCACTTGATAAAAATGTTAATAATACACTACAGATATTAGACATCTGGACTGAAGTGATATTGGCATGGAAGAATAGGCTCATTAGGTATTAATACTTATGTAACAGAAGTTCCTCATTTTGTTCCTTGGGGTAGAAGAAAGAAATACCACTCAAGAAAAGCCCTTCAAATGCCCTTTCCCTCAACACCACGTGGTCAAGGCATGTCTTATCATTACATAGATATGTCATTTGGCTTCTCTGGTGGTTTTACTGCTAGATCAAGACTATGGGATACAATTTTAAGCAACAATTTTATTTTTACATATTAATTCTATAAAAGTGTAGATTACATGATTTATTTAGTTACAATATAGATTTTCATACATTTGCACAGCATATATGTACACACCCATCATGTGTCTTTTTACCACTTTAATGAATGGCTGAAACCTTTGTACATCTGCACTGTGCCTTTCTTATGTTGGCAATGTTTATTTCATATTCCCTAGAATTTCGGTACATGTCTACAAGTCTAAGACACTTTTTTAAGCAACCAAACAAGAAATGTTAGAGTTTATCTTTGTGGAAACTTTAGTTTTGATGTTTCTGTTATTTTTTAGTGGTGAATCAATTTAGTTTTAGAATCTGTCTCACTGACTTCCCAAATATAATTCAAGATTTTTTTAAACTTTATTTATTTATTTATTTATTGTTTTTTTATTACAATGTATTCACTTTGTATCCCAGCTGTAGCTCCCTCCCATGTCCCCTCTCAATCCAGCCCTCCCTCTTCTCCTCCCATGCCTCTTACCCAGTCCACAGATAAGGGCGGTCCTCCTCCCCTTCTATCTGACCCTCGCCTATCAGGTCTCATCAATACTGGCTGCATTGTCTTCCTCTGTGGTCTGGTAAGGCTGCTCCACTCCCCCCACTCCAAAGAGTGGGAGATTTTTGTCTTATTCCTATTCTTTACATTTCTATAGAGCAGCAACCCCAGAAATATGTACTGACACAGTATATCAATAAAACTTGAGAGGAAAAAGAATAACAGTGAATTCTAGCAAAAAAAATAATTAAAATAATCTGAATTTTAGCTGTGAAAGGGTTTTTGGGAACAACAGTCTGAATTATATACTCTGGAATTTCGTACGCCTAATAGTCAGGCTCCTTCCAAGGCTATACATATCAAAAGTCAGAACACCCCAGCAAATTATCATACAAATATCCTTACTACTTATTTTCTTTTTAAATAACTTATTAATTATTAATCCATGTTTCTGAGTCTGTGTGAGCTTGTGGGAAATTCTTCCTTCCTTCCTTCCTTCCTTCCTTCCTTCCTTCCTTCCTTCCTTTCTTTCTTTCTTTCTTTCTTTCTTTCTTTCTTTCTTTGATGGTGAGGTGTGTAAGGCCTGTGGAATTTAGAGAATAACTTTTGGGAGTCAGTCTTCTCCTCTTACCATGTGGGTGCCAAGGTTTGAACTTATACCATCAGGTTTATTTACCCACTCACTAGCCTTTGCTTGATTTCTTAACACTAAACACTGTTATTTCTGCCTTGTAGTAATAGAAGATTTATTTTCATTGACCAGAAAAGTAGACAAAGATTTAAGAGCTTGTTGAACTTGTTATATTATTTTGTTGATAACAAATATCAAGAAATTAGTACATAGGAGAGTTGATTAATTCATGGTGACTGTAGAGCTATTGAACATGTAAGATGAAAAATGTAGAATAAATTTAGATTGGACAAAAGACAAAAAAATAAAAGAATGGGTAGCAGTGTTAACGAAGATGCCTTAGGGGTATTAAATTCAGTAAATTGTTTTTAAACAATATAAAATTTTAGAAGAAAAGAGTAGGGAGTATTAATGAATACAATCATCTGAATAATAGAATACAGTAGTAGGAGCTAACTTAGAGTGTAATGGAAAAATAAAATTGACCTCCTGTATTGATTGTACCCTTTCACTAGACTGCATCATTTCTCATAGTTCCCCTGCTGCTGCTGAGCACTGTTGTTTCTTACGTTTTACAAATAAATGTTAATACTGAATGGAGAAGGTAACTGTTTTTCTTTTTCTTTTTATTTATTTATTTACTTAATCACTTTCCAGCCTGATCCACCCCCTTCCTCCTCTCTTCCCAGTCCCACCCTCACATCCCTCCCTCCATTCTCCTATTTCCCACGTCTTAGAGAAGAAGAAGGATCCAAGGGGCACCAACCCACTCTGACACCTCAAGTCTCAGCAGGACTAAAACACTCTCCCACTGAGGCTAGACAAAGCAGCCCAAGTATGCAAAAGGGATCCAAGGACAGGCAACAGAGTCAGAGACAGTCCTTACTCTACTCCTATTTTGGGGGGACCCACATGCTAACCATGCTGCATATCTGCTACATATGTGTATGGCTTTTAGGTCCAGCCCATGCATGCTCTTTAGTTGGTGGTTCAGTCTCTATGAGCCCCCATGTGCCCAGGTTAGTTAACTCTATAGGTCTCCTTGTAGTGTTCTTGTCCCCTCTAGCTCATTCTATCCTTCCTCCCACTGTTCCACAAAATTCCTTGAGCTCAGCCTATTGCTTAACTGTCTTTGCATCTCTTTTCACCAGCCCCTGGATGAACCCTTTCAGAAAACAGTTATGCTAAGCTACTATCTGAGGTGGAGTATCATTAGTAGTGTCAGAGGTTGGCTTTTTTCCATGGGGTAGGTCTCATTGGTGAGCCAGTCAGTGGTTTGCCATTTCCTCAATATCTGCTCCATCTTTATCCCTATACTTCTTTTAGGCAAGAAAAAATTTGGATCAAAGTATTTATGGGTGGTTGGCGTCCTCGTTCCTCCACTGGAAGTCCACCTGGCTACAGGAGGTGGCCACTTCAAGCTCCATAGCCTTTACTGTTATCATTCTCAGCTAGGGTCATCCCTTAGACTCCCAGGAGCCTCCCCTGTCCCAGATATGCCCCCACAACTATTTCTGTTCTCTCTCCTGGTCCTATCCCCACCTCACCTCCAATCTCCTCACACCTGATCCTCATCCCCATTGCACTTCCCACCCAGGTTCATTCCTCCATCTACTTCAGATGTCTGAAGACAAAACCTAAGAATAATAGGAATAGAGGAAAAAGAAGATTCCCTGCACCAAGGCCCAGAAAATATTTTCAATTTTTTATTTTTTATATTAATCACAGGTTATTTATTTTGTATCCAAGCCGTAGCCCCTCCTTTTTTCCCTACCAATCCCACCCTTCCTCATCTCCTCCCTGCACCGTTCCAAGTCCACTGATAGGGCAGGACCTCCTCCCCTTCCATCTGACCCTAGCTTATCAGGTCTCTTCAGGACTGGCTGCAATGTCTTCTTCTGTGGCCTAGCAAGGCTGAGCTAATATAGCTGGTCTTGAAGCAGATCCATTCACCCTTTCCTGAGAAGCCTCAAAATTGATTTCCACAGTGGCTGTACAGGTTTACACTCCAAAGAATTATTGAGGAGTATGCTCTTTGCTCCACATCCTTGAAAGCATGTGCTGTCACTTGAATTTTGATCTTAGACCTTCTGACAGATGTAAGATGGAATTTCATAGTCTTTTTTATTTGCCTTTCCTTGATGACAAGAGCCTTTCTTCAAGTGCTTCTTGGTAATTAGAGATTCCTCTGTTGTAAATTCTCTGTTTGGCTCTGTACTTCATTTTTAAATTGGGTTATTTGGTTTGTTGGTGAATAGCTCAGGCACTAAAATCAACAATTAATAAATGGACCCTAAGAAACTGAAATGCTTCTGCAAGGCAAGGGACACTGTCAATAAGACAGAGTAGCAGCCTACAAAATGGGAAAAGATATTCACCAACCCTGCACCTGACAGAGGGCTAATATTCAAAATATATAAAGAACTTGAGAAGGTAATTTTTTAAATCCTCAACATAGATTTAAAACATTTTTTGGGATTTTATTGATGTATTGATGATTTGCTTGTAGGTCTAGCAGTGCACTATATGTCTGTACTATCCACGAGGCCAAAGAAATTACCAGATTTCTTGAGACTTTAGTTTACAAACTGTTGTGTGCCACCATGTGAGTGTTGGGAGTCAAACCCTTGCCCTCTTGTAGAGCAACCAGTGCTCTTAATCACTAAGCCATCTCTCTAGTCATACAAGGTTTATTCTGATAACAACTGGAGTTTTTTCTCCAACATGTAAAACGTCTATTTTTTTAAGGAGAAGCCTTTTCCTTTAACATAATAAAGAAGACATTAGAGAAACAAAGGAATGAAAGGCAGGGAAAGTGTGGAGGAGAGGAGAAAAGTACAAGAGACATTAATTAGTTACTTAAGTGGTCTTAATTTAACAAACATAAATATTATTCTTAATGTCTAAAATTTATATATGATTTTAAGAATTCTAAGATCATTTATTTGTTGTCCAGATCTAAAAATATTTGAGTTATGCTTTGCATATCTGTTATTACAATGAATAATAATTCATCTGGCTGCAGTCTCACACATGTACAAGCCCTGCGCTTGGAGAGACAGAGGCAGGCAGATCTGAGTTTGAGACCAGCCTGGTCCACAAAACAAGTCCAGGAGAGCCAAGACTATACATAGAAAACTGTCTGAAAAACCAAAACCAAAAACCCAAACCCAAAACAAAACAAAAGATTAAAGATACCCAAGTAGTAATTGTAATAGTATTATATTTTTGTCTTACTCTCTGTACTTTTGTTAAGAAACTGAAAAAGGAAGATATGGAGGGAGATAGTATTAATGACCAAGTGAGGCATCCTAAAACTTCTCTTGCACAACTAACTAATAATTGTCAATCCATCTGTTTTTGAATCTGTAACACAGGATAACTCGGTAGAGATATCTTAATTTATGATTAGGATGGCCAACTAGAAAAATTAGACTGTAGTAAAGATATCCAAGATGATCCAATATTTACTCTGTGTCCCTTGTATGTGCTTAGCTTCGTAGAACCTTGTTTTCTCTCAAGAAGAACCTAACATCCTTAAAACTTTGCCTCTTCTCTTTCCAGATTAGTAATTGCACAATTTTATGATAATCTAGAACTCAAAAAACAAACAACAAACACACCAACATCAAAAGCAAATGACCTTAGTAATCACATGCTTACTTTGGCTCCATTTCATAATTCGTGCAAGCCACTTGGAGAGTCCAAAAGAAGAGTGAAATAACAGCCATGCTTATCAAGAACAATTGCCTGTATGTTCAGAGATGCAAAGAATCATTATGTCCTAATTGCAAATAAACAACTATGAAAAGAAAAAGAGGATGAAGGACAAGAGAAAACAACAAAACACAAACCCATAAACCCTTACAAAACTTCTTTTCCTATAGTATTACCTAAAGAAATGCTCAATATCCTTAGTCATCAGGGAAATGAAAATCAAAAGCCCTAAGATTTCACCTCACACCCATCAACATGGCTAAGATAAAAAACTCAAGGGAATTTGTGGAGAAATGGAAATTCCGTTGCTGGTGGGAGTGTAACTTTGTACAACCACTTTAGAAATCAATATGGCATTTGTCAGAAAATTATGAATAGTGCTGTAGTACTCCAACTATAGTACTCCTGGATATATATCCAAAAGATGCTTATCATTCAATAAGGACATTTACATAGTTATGTTCATAGCAGCTCTATTTATAATAGCCAGAATCTGGAAACATCCTAGATGTTCCTCAACCACAGAATGGATACAGAAAGTGTGGTTCAATTACACAATGGAATATTACTCAGCAATTAAAAACAAGGAAAACATGACATTTTCAGGCAAAATGATGGAACTAGAAAAGATCATTCTGAGTGAGGTAACTCAGAAGCAGAAAGACACATAAGATATATACTCACTTACAAGTGAATATTAACCATATAATATAGGATAAACAGGATAGCACCGGAAGTAATAGAAGACAATTAACAGGACAGGAGCCTTCCACAGGGGACTTCTGAAAGACTCTACCCACCATAGTATTGAAGAAGGTGCTGAGACTCATAGCCATACTTTGGATAGAGTACAGGGAGTCTTATGAAAGAAGGGGGAGATAGAAAGACCTGGAGGTGACAGGAGTTCCACAAGGAGAGCAAAAGAACCAAAAAGTCTGGGCTAAGGGGGTCCTGTTGAGACTTATATTCACTCCAACCAAGGACCATGCATGGAGAAGACCTAGACCCCCTGCTCAGAGAAAGTCCATAGGCTGCTCTTTGATCACTTCCTCCTAGTTGGCGTAAAGGGGCCACAGAGGAAGATGATGCAACCAGCCTTGATGAGAACTGATAAGCTAGAATCAGATAGAAGGGGAGGAGGTCCTCCCTCATTAGGGTCCTAAGAGAAAGGGCATAGGGGAAGAAGAAAGGAGGATGTGTGGGACTAAGAGGATATGAGGGAGGGGGCTATGATTAATTAATCAATAAATTAAAAAAGCCTCGCTGCCCGGTGCCATTCATGTCTACTATAGTTTATAATGCTCTACTGTTGTCTTTCATCTGGATGACTAAGATGAGCCTTTTCTCTCTATCACTGTATTAAAAAAAACTGCACAGTAATCCATTTAAACAAAAATGAATGTTGTTTTTCTTTTTTCAATGTCTTGAATATCTTAAAACTGCATAAACTATGAAATCTCAATTTCTTATCATTTCATATTAGGTACCCTGTAACCTACCTCTTTCCTGCTATAACATTTTGGTTCTTGCTATTTTTGTACAGATATACAACTTATTCATAGATGTGCAAATGTACCAGAGTCATTTCTATCTGACTATTTTTATGTCTTTCTGTCTTCCTGGAAAACTTGCTTCATTCTGTAGGATTTAGCCAATGACTTCCCATTCTCTAGCTAAGCTGGAATGCTAAGCATCAGGAATTGTTTTATTTTTTATCAAATATTTTTTTTACATAATTTATTTTATTTTATTATTATTTTTTTTATCTGTTACATTTTATTAACTCTGTATCCCAGCCATGTCCCGATCCCTCATTCACTCCCAGTCCCTCCCTCCCTCCCTCATCTCCACCGTGCCCCTTTCCAAGTCCACTGATGGGGGGGACCTCCTCCCCATTCATCTGATCCTGTTTTATCAGGTATCTTCAGGACTGGCTGCAAAGCCCTCCTCTGTGGCCTAACAGGACTGCTCCTCCCTTCGGGGGTGGGAGACCAAAGAGCCAGTCATTGAGTTCCTGTTAGAAATAGTCCTTGTTCCCCTCACTTTGGGAAACCAATTGGTTACTGAGCTACCACAGGATACATCTGAGTGGAGGTTCTAGGTTATATCCATACATGGTCCTTGGTTGAATGTCAGTCTCAGAAAAGACCCTGTGCTTTGTAAACACTGCTAGTTAGAGTCTTACAGATGCGCTCAGTAGACTCCTGTCATACGTTCAATGCACATCCCATCTGTCTTTCTAAACGAGAATTGATCATCTTACCCCATGTCCACTCAATTGATTATCTTTTTTAGGTGTATAGATTTCATTATGTTTATCATATCTTATAGGTCTATATAAGTGAGTATTTCCCATGTTTGTCTTTCTCCTTCTGGGATATTTCACTCAGAATGATCTTTTCTAGATCCCACCATTTGCCTGCAAATTTCATGATTTCCTCCTTTTTGATTGCTGAGTAGTATTCCATTGTGTAAAAATACCACAATTTCTGTACCCATTCCTCCATTGATGGACATCTGGGTTGTTTCCAGGTTCTGGCTATTACAAATAAAGCTGCTATAAACATGGTTGAGCAAGTATCCCTTTTGTGTACTTGAACGAACTTTGGGTATATACCTAGCAGTGGTATAGCTGGGTCTTGAGGAAGCAGTATTCCTAATTGTCTTAGAAAGCGCCAGATAGCTTTCCAGAGTGGTTGTACCAGTTTACATTCCCACCAGCAGTGGAGGAGGGTTCCCCTTTCTCCACAACCTCTCCAGCATGTGTTATCGCTTGAGTTTTTCATCTTGGCCATTCTGATGGGTGTAAGGTGATATCTCAGGGTCTTTTTGATTTGCATTTCCCTGATGGCTAATGAGGATGAGCATTTCTTTAAGTGTTTTTCTGCCATTCGATATTCCTCTGTCGAGAATTCTCTGTTTAGCTCTGTTCCCCATTTTTTAATTGGATTACTTGGTTTGCTGCTTTTCAGCTTCTTTAGTTCTTTGTATATACTGGATATTAGTCCTCTGTCAGATAAAGGGTTAGTGAAGATTCTTTCTCTATCTGTAGGCAGTCGTTTTGTTTTGATGATGGTATCCTTTGCTTTACAGAAACTTTTCAGTTTCATGAGGTCCCATTTATTGATTGTTGCTCTTAGAGCCTGTGCTGTTGGTGTTCTGTTCAGGAAGTTGTCTCCTGTGCCAATGAGTTCTAGGCTGTTCCCCACTTTTTTTTCCAATTGATTTATGGTATCTGGTTTTATGTTGAGGTCCTTGATCCACTTTGACTTTAGTTTTGTGCAGGGTGATAAATATGGATCTATTTTCATTTTTCTGCATGTAGACATCCAGTTGGTCCAGCACCATTTGTTGAAGATGCTGTCTTTTTTCCATTGAATGGATTTGGCTTCTTTGTCAAATATCGAGTATTCATAGGTGTGTGGATTTATTTCTGGGTCTTCTATGTGGTTTCATTGATCCTCCTTTCTGTTTCTATGCCAATACCATGCAGTTTTTATTACTGTTGCCCTGTAGTACAGCTTGAGATCAGGGATGGAGATACCTCCAGATGATCTGTTGTTGTACAGGATCGTTTTGGAGATTCTGGGTTTTTTGTTTCTCCATTTGAAGCTGAGAATCTTTTTTTCAAGGTCTGTAAAGAATTGAGTTGGTATTTTGATGGGAATTGCATTGAATCTGTAGATTGCTTTTGGCAGTATGGTCATTTTCACAATGTTAATCCTACCAATCCATGACCACAGGAGATCTTTCCATCTTCTGATATCTTCTTCGATTTCTTTCTTCAGAGACTTGAAGTTTTTCTCAAACAGGTCTTTCACTTGCTTGGTTAGAGTCACACCAAGGTACTTTATGTTATTAGTGGCTATTGTGAAGGGTGCTGTTTCCCTAATTTCTTTCTCAGCCTTTTTGTCTTTGGTATATAGGAGGGCTTCTGATTTTTTTGAGTTGATTTTGTATCCTGCCACTTTGCTGAAGGTGTTTATCAGCTGAAGAAGTTCTCTGGTTGAATTTTTGGGGTCGCTCATGTATACTATCATATCATCTGCAAATAGTGACACTTTGACCTCTTCCTTTCTGATTTGTATCCCCTTGATCTCCTTTAGTTGTCTTATTGCTCTGGCTAGGACTTCAAGTACTAAGTTGAAGAGATATGGGGACAATGGACAGCCTTGTCTTGTCCCTGATTTCAGTGGGATTGATTTAAGTTTCTCTCCATTGAGTTTAATGTTAGCTATAGGCTTGCTGTATATTGCCTTTACTATCTTTAGGTGTGTGCCTTGTATCCCTGATCTCTCCAAGACTTTAAACATGAATGGGTGTTGGACTTTGTCAAATGCTTTTTCGGCATCTAAGGAGATGTTCATGTGGTTTTTCTCCTTCAGTTTGTTTATGTAGTGGATTACATTGATGGATTTCCGTATGTTGAATGACCCTTGCATGCCTGGGATGAAGCCTACTTGGTCATGGTAGATGATATCTTTGATATGTTCTTTGATTCCGTTTGCAAGTATTTTATTGAGCATTTTTGCATCAATGTTCATAAGAGAGATAGGCCTGAAGTTCTCTTTTTTTGTTGGGTCTTTGTGTGGTTTAGTTATTAAGGTGACTGTGGCTTCATAGAATGAGTTTGGTAGTGTTCCTTCTGTTTCTATTTTGTGGAATAGCTTGAGGAGAATTGGGGTTAGCACTTCTTTGAAGGTCTTGTAGAATTCTGTGCTGAAGCCATCTGGTTCAGGGCTTTTTTTGGAGGGGAGACTGTTAATGACTGCTTCGATTTCCTTGGGAGATATAGGGCTATTCAGTCTTTCTACCTGAACTTGACTTAGTTTTGGTAGATGGAATCTTTCAAGAAAATTATCCATTTCATTTAGATTTCCAAATTTTGTGGCATATAGGCTTTGTAGTATGACCTAATAATTGTTTGGATTTCCTCAGTGTTTGTGGTTATGTCCCCATTTTCATTTCTGATTTTGCTGATCTGGATAGTTTCTCTCTGCTTTTTAGTTAGTTTGGCTAAGGGTTTTCTATCTTGTTGATTTTCTCAAAGAACCAGCTTTTTGTTTCATTGATTCTTTGGATAGTTTTATTTGTTTCTAGTTGATTGATTTCAGCCCTTAGTTTGATTATTTCCAGCCGTCTGCTCCTCTTGGGTATATCTGCTTCTTTTTTTTTCTAGGGTTTTCAGTTGGGCCATTAAGTTGTTTGTATGTGATGTTATGAATTTCTTCTTGCAGGCACTTAGTGCTATAAATTTTCCTCTGGGCACTGCTTTCAATGTGTCCCATATATTTGGGTATGTTGTGCCTTCCTTTTCATTGAATTCTAGGAAGTCTTTAATTTCTTTCTTTATTTCTTCCTTAACCCAGCTGTCATTGAGTAGTAAGTTGTTCAGTTTCCATGTGCGTGTCGTCTTTTTGTTGTTTCTGTTTTTGTTGATGTCTAGCTTTAGTCCATGGTGGTCAGATAGTATAAAAGGGATTATTTCCATCCTTTTGTATCTGTTGAGGCTTGCTTTGTGACCCACTATATGGTCTATTTTGGAAAAGGTTCCATGTGGTGCTGAAAAGAATGTGTACTCTTTTGAGTTTGGGTGAAACGATCTGTAGACGTCTATTAGGTCCATTTGATTTAGGGATTCTGTGAGTGCTTTTATTTCCCCATTTGGTGTCTGTCTAGTTGATCTGTCCCTTGGTGAGAGTGGAGTGTTGAAGTCTCCCACTATTAAGGTATTAGGATCAATGTATGATTTAAGCTTTAATAATGTTTCATTTACAAATGTCGGTGCTCTTGTATTTGGGGCATAGATATTCACGATTGTGATGTCCTCTTGGTGGATTTTTCCTTTGATGAGAATATAGTGGCCCTCCTTTTCTTTTTTGATTAACTTGGGTTGAAAGTCTATTTTATTAGATATTAGGATGGCTACTCCAGCTTGTTTTCTGGAACCATTTGCTTGAAAAACAGTTTTCCAGCCCTTTACTCTGAGGTAGTATTTATCTTTGTTGCATAGGTGTGTTTCTTGGATGCAACAGAATGTTGGATCCTGTTTCCTAACCATTCTGTTAGCCTGTGTCTTTTTATTGGTGAGTTGAGTCCACTGATATTGATAGATAATAGTGACCAATGCATGTTAGTTCCTTTTATAATGGAGTCGGTGATCTAACCCTGTTTCATTGCTTGTTTTCTTTTCATTTTTGTTGGGATATTATCTGTATGCCCTGTTTTCTTGGGTGAATTTGTTTTCATTGGATTGGAGTTTTCCT
The DNA here is from genome assembly GCF_030254825.1 of Meriones unguiculatus. NCBI lineage: Eukaryota > Metazoa > Chordata > Mammalia > Rodentia > Muridae > Meriones > Meriones unguiculatus. Next base: position 29,064,713 of record NC_083355.1, on the reverse strand, counting down.
TCTAGTATCTCCTGTAGGGATGGTTTGCTGTGTAGATATTGTGTAAATTTAGTTTTGTCATGGAATATTTTGTTTTCTCCATCTATGTTGATTGAAAGCTTTGCAGGGTATAGTAGTCTGGGTTGACATTTGTGATCTCTTAGAGTCTCCATGATACTTGCCCAGGCCCTTCTGGCTTTCATAGTTTCTGATGAGAAGTCCGGTGTGATTCTGATAGGTCTACATTCATATGTTACTTGGCCTTTTTCCCTTGCTGTTTTTAATATCTTTTCTTTGTTCTGTAAATTTAGTGTTTTGACTATGATGTGACGTGATGTGTTTCTTTTCTGGTCTAGTCTATTTGGAGTTCTGTAGGCCTCTTGTATATTTATGGACATCTCTTTCTTTAAGTTGGGAAAATTTTCTTCTATGATTTTCTTGAAAATATTTTCTGGACCTTGGAGTCTGGAGTCTTCTTTTTCATGAATTCCTGTTATTCTTAGATTTTGTCTTTTCATAGCATCCTTGATTTCTTGGATATTTTGTGATTGGAACTTTTCTGATTTTACTTTTTTCTTTGAGAGAAGTATCCATTTCTGTAAGTGTGTCTTCATCTCCAGAGATTCTCTCTTCCATCTCTTGTATTCTGTTGGTGATGCTTACTTTTGTGGTTCCTGATCTTTTCTCCAAGTTCTCCAGCTCAAGGGTTTTCTCATTTTGTGTTTTCTTTATTGATTCTAATTCTGTTTTCATGCCTTGCACCATTTCTTTCATGTGTTTGAATTTGGATTCCTGTCTCTCTACGATGGCCTCTATTTCTTTTTTCATTTCCTTTTTATATGCCACTAATTTTTCCTCTACTTGTGTATCTATTTGTTTGGCTATGTTTGCCTGTGTTTCTTTAAGGATATTGTCTATTTCTTCTTTCTTTGCCTCCAATTGACTGGCCATCTCTTTGAAAGACTTGTTCATTTCCTCCTTATGAGCCTCAAATAATTGGGCAAGCATGGCTTTAAAATCATTTTCCTGTGCTTCTGCTGAATTGGAGTATCCATTGATTTTGGGGTTTGCTGGTGAAGTCATGATGTCCTGATTTATGTTGGAAGTGTTCTTTCACCTACCCCTGGCCATTGGCTTATCTGAAACCTTCCCTGTTTGTTTTTGGATTCTGCAGATCAGACTGGTGCTGTCTCTCTCTGGTGTCTGGAGAGTTCTTCAGGAAGCTGAGCACTCTCAGCATGTGCTGAGGACTACCTGTACCTGTGGGAGGAAAGTACGCAGGCCCAAACGGGGCAAATGCAAACGTGTGTGCGCGCGCGCGTGTGTGTGTGTGTGTGTGTGTGTGTGTCTGTGTGTGTAAGTGTGCGTGGGACAGAGAGACAGAGTGATGGCTAATGTTGAACCCTTGAGTGTGTGGGAGGGGCTCTGCACTGTATATGTCGCAGGCGCTAATGATGATCACAGCACAATTTCTGGCATTAACTGTCTTAACGCCTCAATCAGGCCCACAGGGCAGGAACTTCAATGTCCCTAGTGCCCCTCTGTTTCCCAAAGTGGGTATGTGGGTGGGAGGGGGGTTCAATACATGGCTTCTGATTTAGAAGGACCCAGTATCTGGGGAACAGCAGATTCTCAAGGGTGCACTCACTTACAGGCAGGTCTCTTGGCAGAGATCGTGGTATCCGGGCTGTCTGCTCTCTGGTTTGGCCCTGTTTCTTTGATGTGCTCCGCCAGTTCTGTGCTGCTGTCACTGCCAGGTTCTGAGGTCTTGGTGCAGCTGGAGATTTCAGGGTGGTCACTTCAGCAGGGATGGGGTAACCAGGCTCTCTGTTCTCTGGTTTGGCCCTGGTTAGTCTTAAACTGGAGGGCTGTGGTGCCCCACCAGTTCGGTGCTGCTCTGCTGCCAAGTACCGCTGTAACTGGAGACTGGGTAGCTAGTCCCAATGCTTTCTGGGAAGTCCGGGGGTCTCTTTGCTGTGCTCTCCAAGCTTGGGAGGCCCAGCGCCTGGTGTGTCCAGGTTGTATGACGTTTCTGCCTGGTTTTGGTGAGTATATAGCGTATTCTCTGTCACTGTGGGATTGGGTGGGCCGTACCGTCAGTGATGGCGATCCTGCGGAGCTAGTATGGTGTCTAGCAGATTCGCGCCCTGGGAGGATGGTGCAGCCGCTGCGCGAATCTGGGACTCCGGGACACGTACTGCTGGCTTTTGTCTGCCGCTAAAGTGCTTGGGGCTCCATCTCAGCGGCTGTATACCCCAGGCAGTTAGGTCTGCGCTGAGAAAGATGAGTCCGCTGTGCCACTGTGCCGAGGAGGAAGGAGGTCTGGGGGAAGGGAGTGCCGCAAGAACAAAGGATCGTTTCTCTCCTTCCCCAAGCAAGTCCCCGGGTGACCAGAGACCAAAGTTTTCACCTCCTGCGATGTTCCCTGTTGTTCAGAAAGCCTCACCGTGGTTTTCCTGGGTTAGGGGTCCTTCCATTCACCAACTCAGAAGTTCAGGTGTCCCACCGCTCAGAAACTGTGTGTGCTAGTCGCCATCTTGGCTCCAACCCCCAACTTAATTTTTTATTTTTATTTTTTTCTTCACAATTTATGTACCAAATAATTTTCATAATCATCCTTGTAGGTAATTTATACCTAACTAGATCATGTTCAACAAATGCCTTGTGGACAACAATAACAAAGTGCTATATAAAATGGGTGATTTCATAACATTCTTCTTAGTGCATATAACACTCACCATGCAAAGGATGGTATGATCTAGGACTAGGTGGGCCATATCTAAACTGAGCAGAAACCATGACTGCATAACTATATTAATTTAAACTACAAATTTTATGATAGAAATCACAAAACAGTAATTTAATTAAATGTTTTATATCACTCATTCAGAATAATCTATTTAAAAAAAGGAAGGCAAGAGCAGAGAAGATCACTAGAAAAGCTAATTATATATCACCAAGTGTACAGTTTCGCAGTTGTTGGATTTCCACCTTCTATTGCCATTTTTGTAAAACCCATTATACCTATAAGCCCTAACTGAAAGTATTGATGAGATTTCTATTGAAATGTAATATCCATTCCAAATCCATGCTTTCTAAAGGAGATTATTCTAGCTAAGCAGAAACCAAACATTAAATTATAAAAATGAGTTTAATAAAAACAAGGCATTTTCCTATACCATAGCATATAAGCTTCAGCAAATCTTAAAGCACTATGACAAAAAGCAACATGAGAATTACAAAGAGGTCCAAACGACCAAACAATACGCATGCACAGAGTTAGTAGTGAGATTCTTTTATCTGGACATTGAGGCAGCAATGTTTTTAATTACAGTAGATTTCTTAGGATCTAGTCATGTTTCTGATACATGGAAATTTGATCCCTGGGTCTTCAGATTTTGAAGATTTAATGATATGCATATTCAAAACATTCTACCATAATAGCTCTATATCCCTGATTCTGCTTCTGAATACATATTGAAACTATATATCTTTATTTTTCTTAATGAGTATATGTGTGTGTGTGTGTGTGTGTACACTCATAAAAAGTGTTATCAAAATAATGAGACAGGAATAAAGCTATTTCTTGAGTGGCTAGCATTTGCCAGGACTATGCTTGGCATTTCTGCATGAACTATTTTAGAGAACTGCAATGGCCACATACAATTATTAGTACCATCCTCAGTTTACAGATAAATATATAAACCACAAATTTTAAAATAAAAGCCCCTGACCAAAGTCCCATCCTAGTAAAACACAGATAGAGGTTAGAATTAAGGCCATTATTTTCTTGTTTTGCTTGTTGGGCTTCCATAGAATTCTACTGAAGATTTATAATTTTTGCAGCTCAGTGACCCAGAACATGATGTCAAAAAGGTGACATCTGAAAGATATTTATTTTTATTTTTAAATTTAAATATAAGTACACAATTTCCACTCCTATCCCTTTTCTCCTCCCAAGATGTTCAATGTTCTACCCTCCTATTCATGGCCTCTTTTTATTTAATTGTTATATAAGCCCAGGAAGTACTGAGAAAGAGGGATTTGGAAAATTATAAGAGGCAGAGGAACAGAAAATCTGATGTGAGATTGTGGCTTTTAGAAATGACTTCACCAAGACGGTGGCTTAAACAAGACCAGAACAAGTACAGCAATAGAAAACTAGTATGAAAAGGGGAAATCTCATGAGGCCTCACTTCTGAAAAAGAACTACAGACAACTAAGGAATGTTGAGAGTGGGAGATAAATTCTTTCCCAGGATGAAATGTTAATCAATTACCCAGTACAAATTTGTCAGCCCTGAAATCATATACATACCAGGAATACTAAATGTACTAAGCAAGTCATACTTATATATTTAAGTACTGAAATATATCAGCAATAGTAGCTGAAGAAAGTCATTTTTGAACACTATGGTAAGAAAATGTTTGGGAGAAAGTAATCAGTTATCAAACGTGATATTTGGTGGAAAAGTTACTAAGGATTGGAGATTCCTCAGATTTGGGAATTACATTTACATCAACCAGGACATTTACCCCTTCCTGATATTCCTTCCTGTAAACTGGTTAATTATTTACTATCCATGACCCTCATCCCAGTATCTTCACACTGGGAAGCAGACACTTCTAGGTAAATATATTGCTCCTGAAATATCCCAGTGAACTCGTGTTTGATTGCCTAAAAACAATTGGCACAATAGCTTCACTGAAGAGGAGCAGTGAAACCCTCCTTCTGTACTTGTAGGAGTGAATAAAAATTAAAAAAAAGCACAATTAGTTCCTTATGGACATCTTCGTCTAATTTCATATCTCAGTTACTGAACTGCATTTAAATCAAGGCTTTTAAACCTCAGAGCCAATAGTTTTTCTTCCTAAAGAAAGAACCAACAAAGTAAAAATGCATTTATACAAGGCGAAAATCATTTGCAAACTACATTCCTGATAAAGGAGTTAATATTGAAAATGTGAAAGGGAAGTCATACGGAAATGAACACATTTTAAAACTGGCCACTGAACTTGAAAAAAAATCACATAAAAAAATTAGACATAGCTGAGGATATAGCTGAGTAAGGAGCATGCTTTTCTAATATTTAGAATGCCATAATTCAGCCCTCAGAATTGTCCAACAGAGCTTGATGGCATGCGCCAATAATCCCAATGTTCAGAATGTGGAGGCACAAGAATCAAAAGTCCTGGAATTTAGGTTACCATGGGTTCCATAGTAAATTAGAAACTGTCCATGATACCTTGTTGCGAAAACTAATAAATAAATAAGGCCCTCAATCCATAAAACTAAACATCCTCAAAACAGCATGTTTTTGGTACAGGACATGGAGAAATTTGACTTGAACTATGAGACGTCTCCTTACTTCTGACTAGTGTACATAGTACCAGATGATACTATATAGGCTATTGGGAATGAAAGGCCATCAGGGATCAAGGATAGCTATGGTTCTTCATGCCACAACACCCATCTTTCTGAAAGACAGGTTCATTAGTACAACAATGTCACAAACATTTCAGGGGTAACTAACAACTGCCCGACTGCATGTGAGGCCTATTCCATAGGAGGGAACTCACGCTTATGGCTGTAAACTGGGCCAAAGGCCTATGGTTAAAGAAACCACAAGTCCTATGAGAGAGTATACTACTGTTGTTTTGAGAAATGAACACACAGTTGGATTTATTTCTACATGAGTATATGGTCTAAAAATCCTCATGAGGTGGTGGACAGCAGATAGACAAGAGTCTGAGGAATAACAGAAAGACAATAACAGAAGTCACTCTCTACATTTTGCCTGTTTGAACTTGTTTCTGGTATTCTACTATTGCTTTTTTTAGGCAGCCATTCCTTTGCCTCTAACCTGTACCCAAATGATTGTTTACATGATGGTGGGCTTTGTCTCATGTAGTTGAGCATTAACTTTTCATTTGGGAATTTTGTTGCTTTTGTGTTTATTTTTGTATCCTGATAAAATCATTGTAATCCAAAACTGTCCCAAGCATTTTACAGTATGATCTTTCTTTTGGGTAGTCCTGGAATTTTTGCTTTGCTTTGTTTCATAATACATTTGTTTATGTATATAGATATGAATGAATGTGTACATAAACAAAGTACATAATATAAATATGTATATATAGAAAGATAAATGCAACACAAACTATTTCACACACATATAATTGCATTCACCAATCTCATATAAATAATTGAAATTTGCTTTCTGTGAACAACAAAGTATCCTAACATTGTAGTTGAAAATGGTGACTCATATCTGTCATCTCAGAATGTGGAAAGTTGAGGAAGGAAGATCACACATTTGACACCAGCATAGACCACACTGTAATTCTGAGAGCAGCCAAGGATACAGAGCAAATCCTATCCCAAACAAAAAGAGAGCTAAACTACAACCAAAACCCAACAAAACTCCCATAACATAGAATGTTGCTGAATTCCTCCAATGGCCCCACAGAGATGGATTTATATGTATATGTAGATCTATATTATAGATATCTGTCTATCAATATTCTTCTTTTTCATAAAGAAGAATGAAGAAGAACTAGGCTGTGTGGCTGGGAAATGATGGAGAACATGAAGGAATCAGTCACTGAAACTGGCAAACTAAATTTTGTTAAATTGCCCCCAAATTTGGCGATTTCACTTGAAATAGTTTTCACATAAGGGAATGGGTAATAGGTCAGACCAAAGAAAATGATAGAAAAATCTGTAAGCACCCTACTGCTAACATATTAATTAGGTCATATGTAAAATCAATAACAAGTAAGAGTAAGTTTGGTTAGTGGTTTATTAAGCTTACATATAATCAAGTTTCCACTAGGATGCTTCAGAACTATAACATAGATGATATCAATGTTCTATTAAGCCATGTCTGATTCATTGGTAGACAATATTAGTCAAAACCAAAACATCATATACAACAACTCTATTTTAAAAGAAAAAGATAGAAACCACAGATAAGCAAAAAAATTTAACTTCAGAACGTTATCGAAGACAAAGGAAGAAATTCAAAATTCAAACTGTTATCCTTACATTAAGTAAATACTTGTAAAATGTATATGTTTGGGTTGAACTGACAGCAACACGTTTTAAGGAATTTAAATTTAGTCTTTACTTTTGGTGTAACATTATGTTGGATGTATGTTGTCTTTAAATTTTTTCTAGTTTTATTGACTATAAAAGATAAATTATTCTTGTAGCACAGTTATTCCATACTTTATGACTAATATCCGCTTATTAATGACATACCATGTTGGTCTCTCGGAGTCTTGGCGACCTCACTCAGGATGATCTTTCCTAGTTCCATGCATTTTCCTGCAAATTTCATGATGCCATTGTTCTTACTGCTTGAGCAATACTCCATTATGTAAATTTACCACATTTCCTTTATCTTTATTCCTTTATTTTTTTATTTTACTTTATCTTTATATCTTTATTATTCAGTTGAGAGATATCTAGGTTATTTCCCATTCCTGACTATTATGAATAATGCTGCTATTAACATAGTTGAGCAAGTGTCCTTGTGGTATGTTGGAGCTTCTTTTGGGTATATGCACAAGAGGACTATAGCTGCCTCTTGAAGTAGAGCTATTTCCAATTTTCTGAGAAACTGCCAATATGATTTCAGAAGTGGTTGTACAAGTTTTCATTCCCATCATCAATGGAGGAGTGGCAATTAAGGCTGGCTGAAGAGGGAAATGCTTGAATCTGACTGAGATAAGAGGGATGAACTGCAGAGAGGTTGGAGGGAGAGAGTACTGGGAGAGACGATTTGAATGGGTAGGAGCATCTCTGGGACAAGCTAGAATCCTTTGACGATGGAAACTGCCAGGAATCTATGATGTTGACCCTAGTAAGGCTCTTAAGAATGATGTATATGGAGCCTGAACTGGCCATGTCCTGTAACCAGTCATGTCTTCTAATGAAGAAATTGGGACACCAACCCAAGAACAAAAGCTTACACCTACAATTTCTCCTGCCTACAAGATGTGGAGGGATAAAACCTAAAGCAGACTTTGAGGGAAAGGCCAATCAATGACTGACCCAGTTTGAGACCCATGCCATGATAGAACCCAACCCTTGACACTACTAATGATATTCTGGCTATACTTACAGACAGGAGCCTAACATAAATGTCCTCAGAGAGGCTTCACCCAGCAACTGATGGACACTAATGCAGAGACCCACAGACTAACATTAACTGTAGCTTGGGGAATCTTGTGTACAGGAGGAGGATTGAAGAAGCCAGAGGGGCCAAGGACTCCACAGACAACCTATATAATCAAGGAACATAGGCCCACATGGGCTCATAGAAACTCAACTGCCAACCTGAGAGCCTGCATTGAGCAGACCTAGGCACATATGCTAGCCACAATTGTGCAGCTGGCTTTTCATGTGGGACTCCTAAAGTGGAAACTGGAGCTGTATCTGAACTATATGCCGGCCTCTGGATCCCTTTCTCTTAACTGAACTTCCTTGTCCAGCCAGGATAGAAAAGATGTGCCTAACTATAACTGCAGCTTGATACACCAAGGCTCGTTGATATTTATGGGAAGCCACCCCTTTTCTGAAGTATATGAGAAGAGGGGATTGAGGAGGTACACGGGGATAGGGTGAAAAGAAAAGGAAGACCTGGGAGAAGGGGCTGGAGGAGAAGGTGTGATTTGGAGGGAAAGTGAATAAAATAACTTAAAAAAATAACTTAAAAGGGATACGTACTCTGAAAAAATATAGTAAGAATATAAAGTGCTACTCACAAAAATAAATTTAAATAACCAACAAGCAAGGATAAATAACAATTCAGGAAAATTTATATCCAGTTTCCGATGTTTAAGTTGCCATCACACATGGCTTCCTATCACTACACAATACTTACTCTTTGTAATTTAAAAGCCCTTTGGGTTCCATTTTTATTTTGAATTTTCTGGCTGTTGCACAGTAAATGTTTTAAAGGACTGTTGTTGAATATTAATATTTACTATTGATTTATTTTTAGTTAAGCAGCATTTATCCCTAAACCAGCTGTATACCCAAATCACCACAAAGAGACTAGAATTTATTTAATTAACCTAGAGCACAATTCTGGGCAATAGCTACTCTATCCTAAACTTCCAAGCACACATACTTTCCTGTCATTCAGATTTCACCCATTATACTTGCTTTTAGTCATATCTTAGGTCTGGTTCATCTCTCCTCATGGTTCCAAGACCTCTCCTGCCAATCCCTGCTGACGACTTCTCCTCCCACTTGCTTCTTTCTCCTCCCCTCTGGACCAGGATGTCCCACCCTATTCTCTCCATTGCACAGCATTGGCTGATTTTTTTTGGTTTGTTTATTTTGTTTTGTTTTATTGAAAGTACAGAGAACATTGAATCTGTAGATTGCTTTTGGTAAGATGGCAATTTTTACTATGTTAATCCTGCCCAGCCATGAGCATGGGAGATCTTTCCATCTTCTCATATCTTCTTCTATTTCTTTCTTCAGAGATTTGAAATTTTTTTCATACAAGTCTTTGACTTCCTTGGTTAGGGTTACTTCAAGGTACTTTATGTCATTTGTGGCTATTGTGAAGGGTGTTGTTTCCCTAATTTCTTTCTCAGCACTTTTGTCTTTTGTATACAGAAGGGCTACTGATTTTTTTTTTGGAGTTAATTTTGTATCTGGCCACTTTGCTGAAGGTGTTTATCAGCTGTAGGAATTCCCTGGTAGAGCTTTTGGAGTCACTCACGTATACTATCATATCATCTGCACATAGTGATAATTTGACTTCTTCCTTTCCAATTTGTATCCCCTTGATCTCCTTCAACTGTCTTATTGCTCTAGCAAGGACTTCCAGCACTATGTTGAAGAGATATAGAGAGAGTGGGCAGCCTTGTCTTGTCCCTGATTTCAGTGGGATTGATTTAAGTTTCTCTCCGTTCAGTTTGATGTTGGCTGTATGTTTGCTGTATATCGCTTTTACTATATTTAGATATGTGCATTGTATCCCCGATCTCTCCAATACTTTAAAAATGAATGGATGCTGGATTTTGTCAAATGCTTTTTCAGCATCTAGAGAGATTATCATGTGGTTTTTTTTTTTCTTTCAGTTTGTTGATATGGTAGATCATATTGATGGATTTCCGTATATTGAACCACCCCTGCATGCCTGCGATGAAGCCTACTTGGTCATAGTGGATGAAATCTTTGATGTGTTCTGGTATTCGGTTTGCAAGTATTTTGTTGAGTATTTTTGCATCAATGTTCATAAGAGAGATAGGTCTGAAGTTCTCTTTTTTGTTGGGTTTTTGTGTGGTTTAGCTATCAAGGTGACTGTGGCTTTGTAGAATTCTTTACAGACCTGGAAAGAAAAATTCTTCACTTCGTATGGAATAACAAGAAACCGAGAATTGTTAAAACAATCCTCTACAATAAAAGACATTCTGGAGGTATCTCCATTCATGATCTTAAGCTGTACTATAGAGCAACAGTTATAAAAACTGCATGGTACTGGCATAGAAACAGAATGGTGGATCAATGGAACCGAACAGAGGATCCAGAAATAAACCCACACATCCATGGACACCTAATCTTTGACAAAGATGCCAAAACCATACAATGGAAAAAATATAGCATCTTTAACAAATGGTACTGGTCTAACTGAATGTCTATATGTAGAAAAATGAAAATAGATCAATACTTATCACCATGCACAAAGCTGAAGTCCAAGTGGATCAAAGACCTCAACATAAAACTGGACACACTAAATCAGTTAGGAGAAAAAGTGGGGAATACCCTTGAACTCATTGGCACAGGAAACAACTTCCTGAACAGAACACCAACAGCACAGGCTTTAAGAGCAACAATCAATAAATGGGACCTCATGAAACTGAAAAGCTTCTACAAAGCAGAGGACACTGTCATCAAAACAAAACGACTGCCTACAGACTGGGAAAAAAATCTTCAACAACTGTTTATCTGACAGAGGGTTAATATCCAGTATATATAAAGAACTAAAGAAGCTGAAAAACAGCAAACCAAGTAATCCACTTACAAAATGGGGAACAGAGCTAAACAGAGAATTCTCTGTAGAGGAATGTCGAATGGCAGAGAAACACTTAAAGAAATGTTCAACGCCATTAGCCATTAGAGAAATGCAAATCAAAACCACCCTGAGAGTTCACCTTACACCCATCAGAATGGCCAAGATGAAAAACTCAAGTGACAACATATGCTGGAAAGGTTGTGGAGAAAGGGGAACCCTCCTCCACTGCTGGTGGGAATGTAAACTCATACAACCACTATGGAAATCAATCTGGCGCTTTCTCAGACAACTAGGAATAGCACTTCCTCAAGATCTGTCCATACCACTCCTAGGTATATATCCAAAAGGGGCTCAAGTACACAATAAAGACATTTGCTCAACCATGTAGCAGCTTTATTTGTAATAGCCAGAAGTTGGAAACAGCCCAGATGCCCCTCAACTGAAGAATGGATGCAGAAATTGTGGTACATCTACACAAGGGAACATTATTCTGCAATGAAAAATAAGGAAATCATGAAATTTGCAGGTAAATGGTGGTACTTGGAAAGGATCATCCTGGGTGAGCTGTCCCAGAAGCAGAAAGACACACATGGTATATACTCACTCATATAGACATATAACATAGGATAAACCTAATAACCCCTGAACATCTAAAGAAATTAATCAGGAGAGTGGACTCTGACTACAATGCTCAATCCCTATCCCGAAAGGCAAAGAGGATAGACATCAGAAGAAGAAAACAGGAAACAACCTAGGAACCTGCCACAGAGGGCCTCTGAAAGGCTCTGCCCTACAGACTATCAAAGCAGACACTGAGATTTAAGGCCAACTGATGGGCAAAGTGCATGGAATCTTAAGTAAGAAGTGGGAAAGAGTAAGATCTGGAGAGGACAGGAATCCCACAAGGAAAGCAACAGAACCAGAAAATTTGAACACAGGGTCTCCCCAGGGACTCATATTCCAACCAAGGAACATGTATGGAGATAACCTGGAACCCCTGCACAGATGTAGTCCATGACAGCTTAGTATCCAAGTGGGTTCCATAGTAATGGGAAGAGGGACTGCCTCTGACATAATCTGATAGACCTGTTCTTTGTTCACCTCCACTTGATGGGAGAACAGCTCTATCAGGCCACAGAAGATAACAATGCAGCCATTCCTGGTGGGATCTGATATACTAAGATCAGAAGGAAGGAGAGGAGGACCTCCCCTATCAATGGACTTGGGAGGGGCAAGAGAGAAGAAGGGGAAGGGAGGGTGGGGTTGGGAGGGGAGGAGGGAGACTCTTATGGGTGGATACAAAGTGAATAAACTGTAATTAATAAAAAATTTAAAAAGAAGTAAAAAAAAAGAAAATACAGAGAACAAATGGTGGCATATTTACACAAACTTGAGGCAGATGATGCTAAGAATAAGCTTCACAGTGCAATGTCAGGACTGAAACCAGATGGAGAGGTAGATAAATCATCATTTGAGTGAACAAGGTTAGATTGTATACATTGCAAAAGAACATTATACCAACAGAGGAACAAAAGGAAAAAAATAAAAGTCCATTATTCTCTGTCTCATTAAAACATGAGGCTCTATATAATTTCATAAACATGGCAGACAAAATAAATAATGGTTAATTTTACTAATTAAAACACAGCATTTATTAAATAAGTAGATCCAAATTTGTGTAATGTTCTTTGTTATCTATTACTTAGGAATGTATTCAAATTATAATAGCCCCCTTACCCCAAAAATGGCTCAGTGGATTAAGCACTTGCTATGCAAATGTACCAGAACTCTGATCTCCAGAGTCTGTTGATGGCCTGGATGGCATAGGGGCCTTGTAATTTTTTTGTGCCTCCATCTCCTGTTCTCTGAGATTATGGGCTTGCAGAACTAGGTCAATTTTATGAAAATTAATAGATAAAACTATGCATGTGTTATACATAGACATCATCATATTGAACAAGTCTCATTTCTTCTCTTGTTATTTTGCTTTATTCAATATTGTACATTAATAATTACTCTTTGGAATAAGAGTACATCACAATTTATTCTTCTTACCTAAGTATATCTCTTAAGCAGAATGTCTGCATCTTTCTTTCACGTCCGTACTCACCATACCTCTGGCAAGCACTATTCTATTCTCAAATTTATTATATCAATGCTTTTGATTTCATGATAGAAGTGAACTCTTGTGCTAGGAGACTTTCTTTGCCTACATTATATTACGATCCATGTTGCCACATGAGAAAAGATATTTGTTGTTTTTTTTTTTTTGAGTACTGTTCTTTGTGTTTACCAGATTGTATTTAACAACTCATACAGTGATAGATGCTTAAGCTGATTCCATATCTTGCCCATGTAATCTGCTTTTACAAATATGCCCAGCCAGAATATTTCAACACACTAAAATCTCTCAGGGCACACCTTCCATTGAAGTAGATAGGCTGACTACATACTTTATCTCTCCTTCTGCTCCTCCAGTCCCAACAATCTTGCCTAGTCTCAGCTCCAGCTCTATAGCAGAAATCCTGCTATAGAAAGATCTCCTCCTGCCTTCCTTCCTCCAACTCTTATCATTATTCCTGTCTCCAGCACCAGCAGGCAGTCCCTGCTGACAGACCAGCTTAGCAGGCCAGGAAAACAGCTAAGCTAACTGAAGACTTTCACCACTCTTTCCTCTTCTCCAAACCCAGTCCATGAGTCTCATCCCTAGCTCTGCAACTGATCACTTGCTGCAGCCTCCCCTGCCCTGTCCACATCTCCTGTGGATCCCACAGACTTTCATTTCCTAACCTCTTCCCCCTACTTGTTGCTTTATCCAACACAATCAAGCACTTACTGTTAACTCACAGCTAACTCTTGCCCTGGAAGCAGGTAAGATAGGTTGACTGTAGACATTATCCTCTCTGTTTCTGCAAATCTAATCTCCCAGTGTCCTGCCTATCTCTATAGCAGACTTCAGGAGTAGCCTATCTTTACTATCTACCTCCATTCCAAGGAGACTAAACAAGAAGATTCTGTTTGGATAATCTGCTTTCTTCTACCCCATGAACCTTCCTAAAACCACTACACTATGTTAGAAAACATGCGTTTGTGAAGGTTGCATGATGGGTTCACAAATCACACCACGAGACCTGTTCCACGTGAGAGGTTTATTAAGGGAAGGGAAAGGGGGTCACAGAGAGGTGAGGTGGAAGAGGGGCGGGGCTCCAGGAGTCCTCTTATAAGGTGACCCAGGGCATGTGCAGGTAGTTCCAGGTGATCAGCAGGTGGTCTTCTTGGTGGCTTCACAAATGCCTGATAACCGGTTTGTCAGGTCCCTTGGAGCTGGCCGTAGAGATGCCTGCTTACTGATCCCAATACACTAGCCTATTCCCATTCCTAAATGTCAGTTCCCAATACCCAGGAACTCATTTTACCTGAACCCCAGTGCCCATACCTGTCAGATCCATAGAAAACTTCCTATCACGAAATACACACTCATCACACTCTCTTAAACACCAGAGAGAAAACAGAAACCAAGAAACAAAACAGACAACTATAGAAAATAAGTCACAAACCTATGATCATCCCAATCCCAGGTACATAGAGGGCAACCTAAAAACTAAATCAATAACCCCCATGGCAAAAGACATCCAGTAGAGCCCAGAAACCCTACCATAGTAAGAGGTGAATATTTCAGCATAGCACAAGAAAAAGTCCTTAAAACAGCCTTATGGAGCTTATAGAAAGAGTAGAAAGAGGAAATTAATAAGTTCCTCAAAGAATCCAGGAAAATACAAGCACTGATAGGAAAGAAAATTGTTCAAGACCTGAAATGGAAACAGAATCAATAAAGAAAACACAAGCTGGAGGAATTCTGGAAACAAAAAATTTAGTGATTCAAACAGGAACTACAAGGCAAGCTTCATGAACAGAATACAAGAGATGGAAGAGAGAGTCTCAGATATTGGAGATACCATAGAAAAAATGGATATAACAATCAAAGGAAAATGTTAAATCTAAAAATATGCTAACAGAAGACAAACAGGAAATCTTGGACACTGTGGTAAGACCCAATATAGTTATAATAGGATTAGAGGGAGGAAAAGAAGACAAGCTCAAAGAGCTAGACAGTTTTTCAACAAAATCATAGAAAAATTCTATAACCTAAAAACTGACATGTTTATAAAGATACAAATAACATACAGAACACCAAAAAGATTGGACCAGAAAAGAATACTTTCAACACATGATATTCAAAAACACTAAATGTAGAGAACAAAGAAAGAGTGTTAAAACCTGTAAGGGAAAAAGACCAAGTTATATGTAGAGGCAGACCCACTAGAATTACACCTGACTTCTCAAGGGAGACTCTAAAAACCAGAGAGCCTGGACAGATGTCCTACGGAGACTACGAAACCAAACAGGCCACCACCAACTACTATATAAAGAAAACTTGCATTGAAAAATAAGGTATTCCAGGATAAAACATTTTTAAAAGAAATAAAAACTTATACCAGACTTACGTTTGGTATTTTTTTTCTTTTCTTTTTAACTTTCTAAAATTGTGATACTGTAACATCAATCAATAATTTTAATGTATGAAAGTGTCTTTATTCACTGGTGATAGAATTCTAGTTGTTTCACTATCTCCTTTTTACTCATCAACACTTCCTCACTTCTGCAACGTCCCTCATGCTTGAGTGACATAAATTAGGGCAAAGAAAGGAATATGCTCTGAGCTACTCACTCATCTGTCT
This sequence comes from Meriones unguiculatus, assembly GCF_030254825.1. Taxonomy (NCBI): domain Eukaryota; kingdom Metazoa; phylum Chordata; class Mammalia; order Rodentia; family Muridae; genus Meriones; species Meriones unguiculatus. Next base: position 29,048,957 of record NC_083355.1, on the reverse strand, counting down.
CGATTATGAAAAACTTGTGAAACAGGTGTAAGAACCTTTGTTTTTGTTTCTGTAAGAAAATAGATTAGGAAAATTCAAATATTTATTTTAAAATAATGAAGCTGTAAAAGCAGAATTTGAACACAATTTAGCTTAACTCCGTACATTTCTCTAAATATAATGCCAATTGAGCTTCTGAATGAAAGGCCAATAACAGTTTATAGTTGTGACTTATATGTTGACATTTCAAATTGATGCTTTGGGAACTAGACTGAAGAAATTAACATGATAATAGTAGGACATCACTTAAGAAATGTTGATTTGCTGAATAATATTCCATTGTGTAGATATAACACAATTTGTGCATCCATTCCTCTACTGAGGGGCATCTGGGCTGTTTCCAGCTTCTGGCTATTACAAATAAGGCTGCTACAAACATGGTTGATCAAAAGTCCTTATTGTGTACTTGACACTCTTTGGGGTATATGCCTAGGAATGATATAGCTGGATCTTGAGAAAGTGCTATTCCTAGTTGTCTGAGAAAGCTCCAGATTGATTTCCAGAGTGGTTGTACAAGTTTACATTCCCACCAGCAGTGGAGGAGGGTTCCCCTTTCTCCACAACCTCTCCAGCATGTGCTGTCTCTTGAGTTTTTGGCCATTCTGACGGGTGTAAGGTGAAATTTTAGGGTCGTTTTGATTTGCATTTCCCTTATGACTAAGGACGTTGAACATTTCTTCTTTGTAGCAGCCTTATTTGTAATAGCCAGAAACTGGAAACAGCCCAGATGCCCCTCAGTGGAGGAATGGATGCACAAATTGTGGTATATTTACATAATGGAATATTACTCAGCAATAAAAACACAAGGAAATCATGAAATTTGCAGGTAAATGGTGGTATCTGGAAAAGATCACATTGAGTGAGCTATCCCAGGAGCAGAAAGACACACATAGTATATACTCACTCATATAGACATATGATATAGGATAAACCTACTAAAATCTGTACACCTAAAGAAATTAATTAAGAGGGAGGACTCTTGCTAAAATGCTCAATTCCTATCCAGAAAGGCAAAGAGGCTGGACATTAGAAGAAGGAGAAAAGAGGGAACAAGTCAGGAGCCTGACACAGAGGACCTCTGAAAGGCTCTGCCCTGCAGACTATCAATGCAGATGCTGAGACTTATGGGCAACCTCTGGGCAGAGTGCAGGGAATCTTATGAAAGAAGTGGGAAACAGTAAGATCTGGAGAGGACAGGAACTACACAAGGAGAGCAACAGAACCAAAAAATCTCAGCAGAGGGTTCTTTCCTGAGACTGATACTTCAACCAGGGACTATGCATGGAGATAACCTAACACCCCTGAACAGATGTAGCCCATGGCAGTTCAGTATCCAAGTGGGTTCCATTGTAATAGGAACAGGGACTGTCTCTGACATGAACTGATTGTCCTGCTCTTGAATTACCTTCCCCTGAAGGGGAAGCAGCATTACCAGGCCACAGAAGAAGACACTGCATCCACTCTTGATGAGACCTAATTGACTAGCATCAGAAGGAAGGAAAAGAAGACCTCCCCTATCAGTGGACTTGGGGAGGGTATGCATGCAGAGGGTGAAGGAAGGGAGGGATTGGGAGGAGGGAGGGAACCACAGGGGGGATACAAAGTGAATAAAGTGTAATTAATAAAGAATTACAAAAAAATTAAAAAAACACAAAATTGGTTGCATAGGAACAACAGTGTATGTGGGAGTATTATAAAAACACATATGAAAATATCAAACAACTAATAAAAATTCATGGAAAAAAAAGAAATGTTGTTTTGTTGCTTTTCAACTTCTCTAGTTTTTTATATATACTGGATATTAGCCCTCTGTTAGATAGAGGGTTGGTGAAGATTATTTCCCAATCTGTAGGCATTTTTTTTTTTTTTGATGACAGTGTCCTTTGTTTTACAGAAGCTTTTCAGTTTCATGAGGTCTCATTTATTGATTGTTGCTCTTAAAGCCTGTGCTGTTGGTGTTCTGTTCAGGAAGTTGTCTCCTATACCAATGAGTTCAAAGTTCTTCCCCAATTTTTCTTCTAAGAGATTTAATGTATCAGGTTTTATGTTGAGGTCTTTGATCCAGTTGGACTTTAGTTTTGTACAGGTTGATAGGTATAGATCTATTTGCATTTTTCTACATGTAGATGTCCAGTTAGACAAGCACCATTTGTTGAAGATGCTATCTTTTTTTCCATTGTACGGTTTTTGCATCTTTGTCAAAAATCAGGTGTCCATAAGTGTGTGGGTTTATTTCTGGGTCTTCTATTTGGTTCCATTGATCCACCATTCTGTTTCTATGCCAGTACCATGCAACTATGTAGTTTTTATCACTTTTGCTCTATAGTACAGCTTGAAATCAGGGATGGAGATACCTCCAGAAGATCTTTTATTGTAGAACCAAAAAATCTGAGCACATTGGTCTTTCCTGCAACGCATGCTCCAACCAAGTACCATGCATGGAGATAACCTAGAGCCCCTGCACAGCTATAGTCATGGCAGTTCAGTGTCCAAGTGGGTTCCATAGTTATGGGAACAGGGATTGCCTCTGACATGAACTAATTGGCCTACCCTTTGATCATCTCACCCTGATGGGGAAACAGTCTTACTAGGCCACAGAGGAAGACAATGCCGCCAATCCTGATGAGACCTGATAGACTAGGATCAGAAGGAAGGAAAGAAAGACCTCCCCTATCAGCAGACTTGGGGAGGGGCATGCGTGGAGAAAGGGAAGGGAAGGTAGGATTGGGAGGGGCAGAGGGAGGGGCTTATGGGGGCATACAAAGTGAATAAAGTATAATTAATAAAAATTAAAATAAAAAATATTTTAAAAAAGAAATGTTGAACCCTGGCAGCCTAAAGCTAAATAGCTTGAATCCTTACACTCATAAATATTGGTATGTATATGCACATTTGTAAACACATAATACACACTAATTTTACCATGTTTTAATTAATATAACATAATTATTTAGTTAAAATTTTGTTTTAATTAGCATCTGAGCTTCACATACATGGTACATATGTGGACATAAGAAGACAACTTTTTTTTCTACTGTGGCTTCCAAGGAACAAATTTAGCTCTTTTACCCACTATGCCATACCATAAGGCTGGATTTGTCTAAATGGAAACCAAATGTCACTTATACCCTTCACATATTTATTGGCATAGAACCATTTACACTCATAAGTTAAATTCAAATGACTGTTTCAACATCATAAAATTCTTATTTTGTATTTTATTAAGAAATCATCTTCTACACAGTCTAGATAATTTTCCAGAATTCTACAGATTTTTGGGATTTTCATTAAATTTTTTATTGCCTAATCTGTTAGACTTCCCTTAAGTTTGTGCAGTCCTCACTGTCAATTAAATATTTTTGTTTTCTTTTTCATCCTTGTCAAACTGAGCTCCTGTGGATATTCTGGTTAACTGTTTCTATGAATGGCATATTTATATCAGTAATACAAGTGTTTAACAGTTAATATGTGGATCATATGTAAGTCTCCTGTGAAAAGAGATGGCAAGCAGTCACTAGGAATTACTTGAGGAGACGTTTCAGTAATGATACATTGTGTGTTTGTTCTTTTTATTTTCCATATTATACCACAGTATCAATGTTATTATATAACTCTAAGGTGAATATGAGTTGAAAATGAGGAGCTTACATTTCTGTGTTGCAAACAAATATTCCTCTCTTCTCTCTTTTTTTTTCTTAAGAGCATTTACTTTACAAAACTTGCAATTATGAGTCTTTCTCTCCTCTTTAAAATGTACATAAATCTTGAAAATTAGATAAGCCTTTGGAAAAAAATCTGTACTTTCTCAAGTACAGGACAGCCATTTCTTTGAAATGTAAACATCAATGAAGATCACACCTTTAGTTCCTGTAGTAGAATAATGTCAATGCATGCCTCAATCCAAGGTCAAAAATTATTTTCCTCACAATAATGGAAAAATTTTATTTCTCCTCTGAATAAAGCTGGCTAGTAAGCAGAGATGATCACTCCAAACACCAAGGTGATTCTAGGATGGCCCTAGGAAGTGTGAGGATGATGCTCTTCGTTCCTCTTCATGGAATACCATTTCTTATTTATCTTGGAAACATGTTTGTGAATGCTTTCCCCGCCTATGTATTGTGGATGTCTTTATAATTTCAGCATCTTAGATGTGCATTGCAGTTCCTTTTAACTCTTATTCAATAATTAAACTATTTGTCTTTCACAATTGTCTTGTTCTGTGCAAGCAAGGGACCACTGTCTTTAATTATATTTTTCTCAATATGATTCTGTAAGTATTAAACTTGGAACATTTGGGGAAAGAAAAAGACAATGCACATGAGCAGCCAGGCCTTAAAATTGCCTATCTTGTCAGTTTGCCTGCTCTCCTCTCTATACCTGTGAATTTATCCTGTCTGTCACTGAATATATACCCCCGCATCACTGATTAAATATTGTGTGATGGAGAGTTTTGGAGGATGTACTTTAGAGAAAGCTTAAAAATCACTTTTGTTCTGCTATTATGTTTAGTTGCCAGTAGAGTCAACACTTTTACCTCAAGTTTTATGTTATTGGAGCACTTTTTTTTTAAAGTATACGAGAATGGTATCCTTTGATTTCAATCTTTTACTTATACATTTAGGTTGAATATTGCCATTTTCTTTTTTTTTCTATTAGAGGCACTAAAAATATTTCAAACGTTTTATTGAAAATCAAAAATAGGCTTTGATATTCAGCTTGTAAATTTCTTATCAAATCTCTTTTTCAGCAACGTATCTATTTTGAAAATGAGTTCTGTGATCATTATTGTCACTGTTACAGTTGCAGTGAATGCTGAGTCTTGTCTAAATCTGGCATTAGGTTTAGCCATGAGTGTTTTGATTCAGAATTCTCTCAACTCATTTAACAAATACAATGGATATTTTTTTATTGCAAAATTTTTTTCACTTCTTATGTATTTCTGTCTTAGATGATCATTGTCATCTAGGACACCCCTGAGTTGATTCAAAGGAAAGTGGCTTTCAGCAAAATGAAGTGTCTTGTTATATCTAACCCAATAACATCTATTGGATGCTTATTTTATGTCAGGTACCGTCTTATACACGTAGGAAATAGTTTGAATTAAAGTAAAGTTAGGTAACAGAAAGAGTCAGAGCAATTATAGCAAAGTTTACTGTTTCAGCATTTAAATGTTATGACAAATGAACAGCCAAAAAAGTGAGATGAGACAGCTTCTATGCAAGCAGCAAAGAACTTTAATTCCACTTTAATTCAGCTCTGCCTGTAGTGCCTGGGAACCTCATAAGTATAAAGACATTGTATTCTGCTTCTAAAGAAATAAAAAGATATATAGATGCTTTGAATGGAGGTGGAGAAACATCATTGGGAGAGATTTTCAGTACATTATAGCATATTAAATAGGACAGTTTCCAGAGAACACTGGACGACTCATTAATCCAGGTAGAACTGGGGGAGAATGGCCATAGAAAGTTCCAGAACCCATGACCCTATGACATGTTAGTTTTTCTCTATGAGATATTATGTTTCATAAAATAGGTTATATTGTTAATAAGTAACAGCATTATTTTGTTATATTTTATAGCTTAAGCTTTGAAGATGGGGAAAGGACGATATAAAATTCGTATAGAAAAGTTACTTTGAGGTTCATCATATGTTCAAAGATGTAGAGGATTCTAAAAGGCACATGTCTGAGGGTTCTTAAAAAGAGCGATAACAGAATCTTGACAAACATGAATACCCAGGCAGCCCAATTTCAAAACTTTGATTTCCCTCTCCTTATCTTTCTTTCTCCCTTATTTCCTTCCCCTTCCTCCCTTTCTTTCTCATTCTTTCCTTTTCTCTTATCCATTTTTCCTTCCTTTCCATCTTTCCTCCATTACCCCTCCTCCTTTTCCTTTCTTCTTTCCTCCCTTCCATTTCTATCATTTAACCTGCCTAACAGTCTTTGAAATACAAATGAGACCTGATAATCTAGGGTCAGACAAAAGGGGTAGAGGTCTTCCCATATCAGAGGACTAGGGAAAGGACATATGGGGAAAAGAGGGAGGGCAAGTGGGGCTGGGAGGAGAAGAGAGAGGAGGCTGCAGGGGGGATACAAAATGTAATAAATAAATATTAAATTAAATTTAAAAAGAAATACAAATTTTTACAAGCATAGACTATAGCAGTTTTTCTCAATCTTTTTAATGCTGCAACAGTTTCATACAGTTTCTTATGTTGTTTTGGTGCTACATTAAAACTGTAATTTTGCTATTGCTATGCATGATAATGTAAATATGTGATGTGCAGGATATCTGATATGTGTTCTCCAAAGGTTGAAAACCACTGGACTATAGCATCAAAGTATAAAGTAATGCTTTTGAAAAATATATTAGCAATTAAACAAATCAGTCATAAAAGGATTCTCATCTGTGTCTTTACAAAGTTTTTTTTTTTTTCTGGAAAGCTGATTATAAGAGTGATCATGATCAGAGAGCATCAGTAGTTTCGCTGACACAGATGTAATTATTCATTAATAGAGCCAACGGTAATGATGAGCCAAAAAACTGCCAGACCAACACAAGACCTTGTCAACCTATGAAAATTTAGTGATGGCCACTAATTTCCTTGGCTTGTGTGGGAAGTTACTGCTAGGTAGGATTTATTTATCCTTAAATTTGTGTTGCAACACTATAACTTGATAAAAATAAAGATTATCCAAAGTATATCTGAAGAAGAAAAAAAAAGAGCTCTCCAATCAAATAGTGAAAGTTTGAAAATAAAAAAAGTCATAAGGTCTTGGAGGTCATTTGGGACTCCACATATGCAGAGCTATTTTTGACTGGACAATATAGATGGTTGTGAGCTACCATGTGGTTGCCAGGAATTGAACTCAAGAACTTTTGGAAGAGCAGACAGTGCTTTTAAACGCTGAGCCATCTCTCCAGCCCATCACATTCCTTCTTGAGATGCTCCTTAGGGACCTGTTTGGGGAGAGGCATCCACATTATTACTTTTGCTTGAGTTTTCCTAACAAAGCCATATGGAGTACATGGCTTAAGAAAAGTCAGATCTTGGCACAGGAGACTAAACATGTAAGAGAAGGGTGTGCAGAAATTCCACTGCTCAGGCTTTGTTTCTTACCTTGAAGATGGCTGGTCTCTGGCTAAATCATGTCATGGTTTTCCCTGTGAGCTTTGCCTCCTGGTTTCTATGGGTTCTAACTGTCTCTTTATAAAATTACTTCATTGATTATTTGGAAGTCTCACATCATGTGCCCCATTCCCATTCACCTCCAAGTCTTCTCATGTCTGACACATTTCCTCAGTGATCTACCTCCACCCCCACAAAAAGTCCATTTTGTGGGGTCCATATAGTCAGTGGAGCAAGGTTAAATTACTAGTTGGCAGCCTCCCTGCTAAAGGAGGATGAGTCTTTCTCTGCCTGCATTTGTGCCAGAAGCCATCAGCTGAGGAGATCAAAGAAGTAGCCAGATCATGGCGTGTCTAGCTTTTAAGCACCCATGCCACCCAGTGTACCACAGTACTGAGGTGCTGTGAAGGGAGTGGCCCATTCTACATTGCTCAAAGACAGTGACAAGGTTTTAGGAGGCAACCCCAAGCATCTGCATGAGTTTCAGTTGTAACATGGAGTGCAGACATCAACAGGACCTTGGCCATATCGGGACCATCAGCAGCTGCATGCACCACAAAACATAACATGGTCTCACTTGGTTACATAAGCCACTCACATCAGCATGACTCCCAGAGGCAGCAAATCCCAAGGACATCACCAATGCATTGGGCAGTGGCCTAGACTGTATAAGTTCAGATGGAGCTCAGGCTTCATTGCAGTTTTGGGCAGCAGCATGGCCCACAGACACCAAGATTTCCTCCGGTGGTATAGCAAACCTTATCCAGACAGCGAACTGTTCTTTATTCCAGGCCTCCTTACTTGCCCAGAGCCAGGGGTGGGACACTTCTTCATCATATGTTTGTTCATTAAAGTGGCACCTATCTATGGCTGTGGGGTGCTAGGAGGCACTTGCCTGCATCTATTTGTCTCTTTTTATAAGAAAAACAATCAGGTTGGATTAGAATCTCCCTTAAGACCACATTTTAGTCTAATAACTTGTTCAAATTCAATTACAACACAGAGATACTCGATATGAGGCTTGAAAATGTGAATTTGGAAAGATATGATTCAGCCTGCTTGTATTCCCTCATACTGATCTTTCCTAACAATATTAAATATTAAGCATATGGCTTTGTTGTTTGTAGAAACCAATTATAGGCATATAAGAAGGTTGGGAACAGAACTATGTTATTTGTAAAATATTTTCACAGTTTTGTATATTTCTATTTTGTTTGTATGACTGTTTTACCCTACATATATGTATGTGTATCATATGTATGTATGTTGCTCTCAGAAGCCAGAAGAGAGCATTGAATCCCCTGCAACTAGACTTACAGTCATTAGGTAGCTACACTAGGATGCAAGGAACTGATCTCTGGCCCTCTACAAGAGCAGTGTGTGCTTTAAACCTCTGAGTCAAATCCAGTCTTATGAAATAGTTTTTTTATTAATTATACTTTATTCATTTTGTATCCCCCATAAGTCCCTCCCTCCTCCCCTCCCTATCCCACCCTCCCTCCCCTTTCTGCATGCATGCCCCTCCCTGAAATAGTTTTAGTATATACTCAAAATACATTATTCATGCTACAACAAATTAATTTAAAATATACTTTTTTTTAAAACTTCTACTCAAGGTGAATATCAAAGCATCACATTTTCAAAGTAAAATTATCCCTGTTATCTCTATATGAGACTGGTTATTTCAGCCTTACTGAGATTATCCTCTGCGAATATTGGTACCTTACATAAAATGGTTCTATGTTTGCACATAATCTATAAAAACATACTATAAGTCATCCTTATATTACTTATTATCCATCTTGTTATGTTATACTGATGTTAACAGTGAAAATTCTGTCTTTCCCCACTTCACCCACAGTGCTAGGGTAATTGGTGCTCATGGGGGCAATCTTGGCTTTTTATCCATGGACACTGAGATCCAAACTCAGGCATTATGCTATGCTTTTACAGTAAGCACTCATCCAATAATGTATCTCTCCAGCCTGATATATAACCCCAAGCTAGACCCATATCCAAATTCACAGTCTCCTGTTTTAACTGTCTCTTTCTCTCTCTTACATATGTATACATACATGTTTATACCAGATCAGCACACACCATAACAACTCTTATGCAACAAAATGCAAAGGCAATTGCTTTAAGTGTGAAGTGAAAAAACTAACAGTCAAACAGCATCTTCAACAAATGGTGCTAGTCCAACTGGATGTCTACATGCAGAAAAATGAAAATAGATCCATATTTAATACCTTGCACAAAACTAAAGTCCCAGTGGATCAAATACCTCAATATACAATCAGATACTCTAAATCAGAAAAAGTGGGGAAGACCCTAGAACTCATTGGCGCAGGAGACAGTTTCCTGAACAGAACACCATCAGCACAGGCCCTAAGAGCAACAATCAATAAACGGGACCTCATGAAACTGAAAAGCTGTAGAGCAAAGGACACTGTCATCAGAACAAAACGACAGCCTACAGATTGGGAAAGGATCTTCACCAACCCAACATCTGACAAAGGGCTAATATCTGGAATATATAAAGAACTAAAGAAGGTAAAAGGCAATAATTCAAGCAACCCAATTAAAAAATGAGGTATGGAGCTAAATAGAAAATTCTCTGTAGAAGAATATAGAATGGCAGAAAAACACATAAGGAGATGTTCAACATCCCTAGCCATCAGAGAGATGCAAATCAAAACGACCCTGAGATTTCACCTTACACCCATCAGAATGGCTAAGATAAAAACCTCAAGAGACAACGCATGCTGGAAAGGTTGTGGAGAAAGAGGAACCCTCCTCCACTGCTGGTGGGAATGTAAACTTGTACAACCACTGTGGAAATCAATCTGGCGCTTTCTCAGACAATCAGGTGTGCTGCTACCTCAAGATCCAGCTATACCACTCCTAGGCATATATTCAAAAATGTTCAAATACACACGAGGATATTTGCTCAACCATGTTTGTAGCAGCTTTATTCGTAATAGTCAGAACCTGGAAACAACCCAGATGTCCATCAACGGAGGAATGGATACAGAAATTGTGGTACTTTTACACAATGGAATACTACTCAACAATTAAAAACAAGGAAATCATGAAATTTGCAGGTTAATGGTGGGAACTGGAAAAGATCATCCTGAGTGAAGTATTCCAGGAGCAGAAAGAAACACACGGTATATACTCTCTTATAAGTGGGTACTAGACCTATAAGATACGATAAACATACTAAAATATGTACAGCTAAAGAATATAAACATGAAAGAGGACCAGGGGTAAGATGATCAATCCTCACCTAGAAAGACAAAGGGGATGGACATTGGAAGTAGGAGAATACAAGTAACAGGACAGTAGCCTACCAAAGAAGGCACCTGAAAGACTCTACCTAGCAGTGTATCAAAGCAGATGCTGAGACCCATAACCAAGCCTTCAGCAGAGTGTAGGGAATCATATGAAAGAAGGAGGAATTAGTATAACCTAGAGGGGACAGGGAGCCCCACAAGATCAAAATATATCTAGGCACAGGGGTCTTCTCTGAGACTGTTTTTCCAACCAAGGACTATGCATGGATATAACTTATAACCCCTGCTCAGACATAGCCCATGGTAGTTCAGTATCCAAGTGGGTTCCCTAGTAAGGGGGACAGGAATTATTTCTGACGTGAATTCAATGTCTGGCTCATTGAGCTTCCCTCCCCCACCCCTGAGAAAGGAGCAGCCTTGCTAGGCCTCAGATAAAGACATTGCAACCATCATGAAGATACCTGATAAGCTAGGGCCAGATTGAAGGAGAAGAGGACATCCCCTCTCAGTGGACTCAGAAGCAGGCAGGGAGGAGATGAGGGAGTGAGGGGAGGATTGGGATGGAAAGAGGGAGAGGGCTACAGCTGGGATACAAGTGAATGTATAAAATTATTTAAAAATAAAAAATATTTAAAAAAGAAAAAAAAAGTACTTCACCCTCAATCCACTCATCATATCTTTCAGAGAGAGAAAATCTGCAGAGATCATTCTTGCCAACTCTGATTTTCAAGTAAGGTTTTCAGTGCTGAAATTCTTGCATGCATTCTCAAAGGATGTGTCCATGTGGGAAGAAGGTCGCAGTAAACTCTCATGTTTTATGTTGTATGCACTCAGCCTTTCCAAGGAACCAAGGAATAGAGTTTCCCTTAGAAAGAGACTATACTATAACCTGACAAGACCCGGAATCCCATATCACTTCCCTGATGTTCAGCCTTTAGCCCTTCTTGAAACTCTTCAGGATGTGCAATGCTACTGCTTTCTTCTATACAGTATCAGGTGGTTCACATAAATAAATTCCTAGTGGTGGCCTAGAGTTTGTACTGATTTTTCCATTGCCTTCTATCTGAAGGAAATAACAGAAACATATGTTCCAAAGCCTATTGCTCATATATTCCCATAGTGAAGTTAAAATGTTTGGTTAAGAAATCGATATTGCTATACTAAGCATCACATATAGTAAACTAGAGGAATTGTAGGAAGCCGTGAACTTACCTAAAATCAATGTGTATTCAAACTAGGGAGTAACAAAATAGATAAAACTACAACTTTAAATGGCAACCCAGGGAGAGCTAAGCAGCATCCTAGCTTTTGCCACTGCAGGGAGAATCAATGAAAAACACAAACAAACAATAAAAAGCAATACAATATTTGGGTTAGCATTAAGATTCATCTGCAGTAAATCCGAGGACAATGACTGCTTGCTGTATTGGCAACTGTATTAAGAATCCTCTATGCAATGAATACAGTATCAAGCACAAGAAATGAACAAGAACATAGATTTAGAACTGTGAACAGGATTTAAAGCTAATCTGGAAATATAATTTTCATTACAGTGGCTTCTCTCAAAATATTGTCAATAAGGCACATGAGATTGTCCTCCAAAATTTAGACTTTAAAACAAGCAAAGCATTATTTATTGCATAAATGTTCTATGTTTCTTGAGTTTGGGCCTGTAACCTCACAAAGTGTACAGCATCTTTATTGTGGAAATGTGTAGGTTAACAAATAATGGCACCTATACAACAAAAGAAATTACAGTACTCATCTAAAGACATTGCTATAAAGTGATCTATTACTGGCTGATACTTGTCCAGTTGGCATGTAAAATGTGCCTACTTGAAATCACATCTCTCTGGGTTCAATAAATAATATGCATGCTGCTTGCTGCCCTGTGGTATTTGGAAGTAGTAAACCAACTTGTTGGGCCTTTAATACTTTTTTCTTCTCTGATTAAAGAGACATAGTGCAAGCCTTTATAAATGCTATTATTACTAGAAAGATAGTCTTTATTCGGAAATGTGCAGAATATTGTACCTCAAGTTTCTTCTTTTTTCCCAAAGAGAAGACCTGGACAATCATTACTAAATAACTTAGAAGGGATGTATATGGTGTTCTGTGAATCAAACTCTAGCTGTGCTAGGATGAGAACCAGAGTTTGGATGACCAGAATCCATGTAAGCCTGTAACCCCAACACATAAGTGAGGTAACCCAAAAGCAAAAAGACACACATGGTATATACACACTTATAAGTAGATATTAAACATATAATATAGGTTAAAGATGATAAAATCTATACTCCTAAAGAAGCTTCACAACAAGGAGGACCTTAGGGAAGATGCTTAATCCTCATTCAGAAGGACAAACAGCATAGACATCAGAAGTAGAAGACTGAGAACAGGAAAGGAGCCTTCCACAGAAGACTTCTCAAAGTATCTACTCAGCAGGATATCAAAGCAGATGCTGAAACTCATAGCCAAACTTTGGCAGAGTTCAGGGAATCTTATGGAAGAAGGGTCGACACATAAAGACTTGGAGGGGCAGGATCTCCACAAGTAGACCAATAAAACCAAAAAAATCTGGGCCCAGGGGGTCCTGCAGAGACTGATGAATCAACCAAGAACCATTCATGGAGAGGATTTAGACTCACTGCTCAGATGTAGCCCAAGGGCAGCTCAGTCTCTGTGGGGTTCCATAGTAAAGGGAGCAGGGGCAGTCACTGGCATGAACTTGATTGTCTGCTCTTTGATCACCTTCCCCTGACTAGATGGCCTTACTGGGCCACAGAGAAAGAGGATCCAGACAGTCCTGATAGGCAAGGGTCAGATAGCAGAGGAGGAGGACCTTCCCTATCAGTGGAATAGTGGAGGGACACAAAGAAGAAAGAGAGAGGGAATGACCAGGAGGAGCTGAAGGAGGAGGCTACAACCTTGATACAAAGTTATTAAATTGTAATAATAATAATGAAAAAAATAACAAAAAATCTCCATCCACTCCATCCAAGCCTGCCATCCTATTAATGTCAGTATTCAGTCATAGATTAGCTCCTTTTTTTAGGGATTCAGCTCAGTGGAAGAGCAATTCAAAGGTATAGCCATTGCCCTGGGTTCCACAACTGACAAAGGAGAGGGGGAGGAGCAGCAACAGCAGCAACAGCAGGAGGAGGAGGAGGAGGAGGAGGAGGAGGAGGAGGAGGAGGAGGAGGAGGAGGAGGAGGAGGAGGAGGAGGAAAAAATAAAGCATCAATAAAGGTTGTGCTTGTTTGCATGAGAAATATCTTCCATAGTCTTGGATATTTGAACACCTGGTCCCTACTTGGTGTGCTTTTGAGAAAGATGTGGAGATGTGGTCTTGTGGGAGGAAGTCTGTCACAGGGGACACCCTTTTACAACTAAACAGACTCACATTTGGTTTCTCCTGGGTTTCCTGCTCGAGTTTTGAGACATGAGCTCTCAGTTGTTCTCTTCTGGACACCATGCCTACTTGCCTGCAGTGATCCATCCTTATCCCTCTGGAACTGTGAGACAAAATAAACTCCTCCTTCCATACGTTGCCTTGGTCATGATGTTCTAACACAGCAATAGAAAAACAATGAATAAAAAAAAAGAAAAAAGAAAACAAAACAAAACAAAAAACAAACAAACACTGTTTTCTGTTCGCACATCAAAATCCATTAAATGGAAGATACTCAATCCTCTAATGGAAACTACTAAATAAACAATAACACAATGAGGAAAGATGCAGTCTATTTAAGTCAGTAATTTTTACAATTAAATGTTTTAGGATACAACATTTATTTTGAAGAAACAGCCTCATGCAAGCCTACTTGTCCCATTATAGAATTTTATTTTACCATGAAATATGAACAACTAAAAAGTCAAAAATTTTCATTGAAATTCCTTAAACTATGAAGTAATTTGTACCTACAGTATTCATGCTTCTATATATCTTTTAGACAGAAAATGAAAATAATTGGTTTGTAATTTTGTTGTAATTTTTAGTGTAGCCAGACAAAGAGTATTGAGTAATTTTCCAAAAAAAGAGTCAGCAACTACAATCCTGCTGATATGAACGCTTCATTCCTTGGAGGAAGTATTATCAAGCCAGTGACAATAGTTTTCTGTAAAATAGTTGTACAGTTATGGAGGAGAATATAGCAGTTTGACACATGGATACATGTCATAATGATCAGATAAAGGTAATTGGAAAATCCACCTGAAGCAACAGAAATGAAATTGGGGGTCCCATGCCATGTGAGATAAACTGAGCACAAAAGGACAAATACTATGCATTCTTCCTTAAATAGAGATGCTAATGTGCTGATCTTAGGAGACTGTGGTACAATAGCATAATCTGAAGCTGGCGACAGTGTGACAAAGGGCAATGAAGAGAGTCTATCAGGTACAGCAGTGGAACGGGGAAAAAGAATGATGTACAATGTTCCAATACTGGGTAGTTCCAGTCATTCTTTTGTCTGCATTTTTCTCAACATTGTACAAACTGGTAAATTTGAGTAAATATATTGAACGAGAGCCTTAGGAACATATGTTTTCTGTTATTTCCTTCAGATAGAAGGCAATGGAAAAATCAGTACAAAGTCTAGGCCACCACTAGGAATTTTATTTATATGAACTGCCTGATACTGTATTGAAGCAAGCTTTTTTCAGCCCCAACTCTAAGGGATAAAAATTGAGGTAAATGTACCTATAGATTCTCCTGTAGGCAAGTCTGTGGGGACATTTAGTGTTTAATAAGTGACATGCCAGGGCACAGATCACAGTGGGTGGTACCATCCTGGACAAGTTGTTCTGGGTTGTGTCAAAAAAGCAAACCAGGGAAATCAGAGGCAACAATCCAGTAACAGTGCCCCTCCGTGGATTCTGCTTCAGTTCTGGCCTCCAAGTTACAGTCTTGAGTTTCTGTTTTGATGTCTTTCATGATGAAGTGTGATGTGGGAGATAAAAGCTAAATAATCCTTTTATTCATTAACTTGCTTTTGATTAAGATGTTTTAAAAGTAACCCTAAGGCAGTTTTGCAGAATAGATGAAGAGCTGTAATTAGCTAATGATTGTTTATTATAAAATCACAGGCAGAGAAGAATTTGAGTTTTCCTAAAATGAAGAAATGATTGTCTGAAGGGGTAAATTTACACTATATCTAGATGATGAAAAAAAGATGATGAAAAAAATATCTGAATGAAATAAATCCAACCTATTCCCACTTTTATCACCCATTGGCTAAGAAGGGTGTGTATATTGTGTAATCATTGAAAATATTCAAAAGGAACATATTCTGTGGTGCATGAAAGACACACAAAATTGAAATATGATTTACACTAATAATGAAATTTATTAGCAAATCACCATATTTTTATATGCTGTCACTAATTTTGTGCAACAGCAGCAGCTTTAAATGATGGCAAACAACAGTCTCTGGTTTACAAGTAATAAAATATTTATTGTGTTTAATAAATATTTATGGAAGAAATCTGTTGACCATTTGATTAACGCCATGTAGATAAGATTATTATGGTAAGCAGTGAAGCTCTAGATTTCAGGACCAATTACAATTCCTGATCATAGATCCATACAAAGATGTTGGAAATCTTATATATGGCCATGATAAGACAGAAACGAGTATCGGTGACATAAACCTATTCTTATACCAAAAACAAATGAAAAATAAATTATGTTTTAAATGTCATTTTTACTAGAGTTGTGCTGAAGTTCCATTGTTCTGTGTGTATTTATTAATAAGAATTACATGATTTATTTTAATTTTTGCAATTTGCGTACATTTTAGTTTGGGGGAGGTAGCAAATATATCACTAAAATGTAAGTGGCACCGATAAAGTTTGAGAAAACTCTTTCTTTCCTTCTTTATTCCTTCCTTCCTCTCTTGCCTTTTTTCTTTCTTCTTGTCTTTCTCCTTCCTTCCTTATTTTCTTTCTTTTCCTATTGAGTATTGAACCTCTGACTTCAAACTTGCTAAACAAACATTCTCCTCCTGTGATATACCCTCAGTATTTGTTTTCCTCTTTATTTTGAGACAAGGTCCCAACTGTCTGTACAGAAGGGTTTGAATTTGTTATTTCTACTTTTTAGGGTTTGGTTTGTTTGTTTGTTTGTTTGTTTGTTTTTGTCTGATATAAATGGGGCTATTTGGAAGGAGGAACGTTCAAGTGGTAGTTTCCATCAGATTGTTTTCTGAGCATGTCAGCAGGCACATTTTCTTTATTAACTGTTGATGTGGGAGGGCCTCGTTCACTGCAGGGTGTATAAAAACAAGCTACACAGGTCATGAGAACGAACTCGTAAGTATTCCTCCATAGTCCTTGAGTCACACCACCCTTGGCTTTACTCAATGATGGACTATGATTGGGACATATAAGCCAAATAAACCCCTCCTCTATACTTGGTGTTTATTACAGAAGCAGAAAACTAGGACATGATCTTCTCTGCTGAGGTCTCCCAAGTAGATGGGATCACATACCTGTGTTACCAAGTCCTCCTCTTATACTCAGAATTTCTTTTATTCTTAATCTCTAAGGAAGACCATGCAGAGAAAAGTAGCAAAAATACGTCAACACTCATATCCTTTATGCAATGTTAATTTGTTTCTCTATAGCAACCATTTACTCTCTATGAAATAAAAGGAATCCAAACGGAAGAAGATTCCAAAGTATCAATGTTTACAAATGCTGTGATTCTACACATAAAATACCTTAAAGACTTTACGTGGAGTTTTTATTGCTGATAGACACTTTCACTGAAGTAGAAAAATAGAAAATTAACACACACACATACAAGTAACCTTTCTATATACCAGTGACAAACATACAATGAAAACTCAAAGGAAAAAATCATGATGAAATTGTCTTGGTATAAACCTAACAAAGGTAATGAAGGACCTCTATCATGAAAACCTTAAAATATCAAGGGAAAAAGTTGAAGAAGAAAGTAGAAAGACCTCAATGCTCATGAATTGTTAAGTTTTTTATGGTAATCAAATATTTTATTATTTGCCTTATAGCTTTAGACACTTTTTGAACTTTGCACTGTGGTAGCTGTCTTTTCTTTTAATTTTTATTATTATCATTACTACACTTAATTTAATTTGTATCCCAGCTGTGTCTTCCTCCTTACTCTCTTCCCTTCTTCTTCTCCCTTATGCCCCTCCTCTAGTCCAATGATAGGTGAGGCCTTCCTCCCCTTGTATTTGACCCCAGCCTATGAGGTCTCATCAGGAACATCTGCATTGTCTTCCTCTGTAGCCTGGCGAGGCTGCAACTCTCCCCACCAGGGGAAGTGATCAGAGAGCCTGAACTGTGTAGAGAGCTATTCTATGAAAAGCAACATACAGATTAAATCAATGCCAATCAAAAGTCCAGCATCAACCTTTAGAGGGATAGATAAGCAGTCTTAAATGGATACGAGGGTGTAAGATATCCTGGAAAGCCCAAATTCCAAGTTTTCACAGGCACAAAGCAGGAATAACAAGACCTAAAGATCAGAAAGGCTACCACATTCCTTTTAAAATTACCTCCTTTGGATCTTGATAAGTCTTTATTCTATCAGTTCTCTGCACTTGTTTTACTCTGACTTTAAGTCTAGGCTCATGTCAAACTCCCTATGTAGCTGTGTCTGACCTTGAACCTGTAATCCTCCTGCTTCTACCTTCTAAGTTTTAGAATTCATTGATGTTCGGGGTCATGAGTGCTCTTCCCCTCCCCTTCTTTCCTCCCCTCTCCACTCTTCTCTCCTCTCTTTTCCCACCCTAGCCCTGTGTGTGTGTGTGTGTGTGTGTTTAAATTACCTTTCAGTCTCAAGCAAAAATTTGAAAATTATTTTTGAAATAATTTGAAATTTACCAGTGTCTATTATAGAAAGTATAGAAATGCAATGAATGAATTTATTACAAGTAAAGACACAGTCTATTCATTTTGTAAAGACTCACAAATCATTGTACAAAAAAGCCTGGTAATTTAAATCTTTGATCAAAACATTCTATTACATGGGGTGACAACACATGCATTACCACACTTTGTAAATGAATTGTGGGCTTTCAAAGAACAGTGCAGTAAAATGCTGCTATAGGAATTATCAATTATATTCTGTCAGTTTTGCAATTAGATATATATTTTATGGAGTTAATAATAAAATTAATCAGTCTGAGAAATAATCTCTTTAATCTTTTAAAAGTCAAAATAATCCTTTTTACAAATGAAATTCATACACATTCTAAAAAATCAGGACATATACAAGTAGAAGTGTTTTGCTCTTACTCTTGCTGTTAAACGAAGACAATACCTAAGCGTTAAGTACAGTTTTAAGTGCAATATAAAACCACCAAGTTAAGGTAATCCATTGTAATCACATTTGTCATGTGGAAATACCATCTACAGCATCAAAAAATGTCATTTGCCTGACAGATTTACTTTCATATCAGTGCCAAATTATGTAATTGTTTTACTCTGCACAATACCCATTACTGAGGTAAAAGGTATGGTCTCTGAAGGCTTAGCACATAGCTGGGCAAGTACACTTTTTTTTTCCCTCATAGCCATATAGCGAATATTTTAGGCATTATAATTCATATGGTTCCACTCATAACTACTTTGACTTCTTTTCAATTCAAAAGAAACTACAGATTATCTGCCATAGGATAAAGGGCGTTTGTCCTCCAATTAAGTCTGTACTCAAAAATGCCAAATAAGGTCTGATATCAGTAAAAACATTAGAGTGGGTAGAATGAAAATATATTCCTGAAGAATTATCAGATTATTAAGCAAAAACACTAAAAATGGTACTCAGAATTAAGGTTAAAATAACATCAAAACTATGAGACCTTTAATTTCCTCATGCCAAGTACCTCCCTGTAAAAATGAGATGCAAATCAAAATGACCCTGAGATTTCACCTTACACCAATCAGAATGGCTAAGATCAAAAACCAAGTGGCAACACATGCTGGAGAGGATGTGGAGAAAGGGGAACCCTCCTCCACTGCTGGTGGAAATGTAAACTTGTACAACCACTCTGGAAATCAATCTGGTGCTTTCTCAGACATTTAGGAATAGTGATTCCTCAAGATCCAGCTATACCACTCCTAGGCTTGTATCCAAAATATGCTCAAGTGCACGACAAGGACATCTGTTCAACCATGTTCATAGCAGCTGTATTCATAATTGCCAGAACTTGGAAACAACCCAGATGTTCCTAACCACCTACATTCCTACCTACCTGCCCACCCTGGCCGAGTTGGGCCAGGATGGAATGGATATAGAAAAGGTGGTACGTTTACATAATGGAATATTACTCAGCAATTAAAAACAAGGAAATCACGAAATTGGCAAGCAAATGGTGGGATCTAGAAAGGATCATTCTGAGTGAGGTATCCCAGAAGCAGAAAGACACACCCTGTATATACTCACTTATAAGTGGATACTAGACAGTAGAGGATAAACCTACGAAAATCTAAACATCTAAAGAAGGCGAACTAGAAGGAAGAACCTGGGTAACATGATTAGTCCTCACTCAGAAAGATAAATGGGACAGACATTGGAAGAAGGAGAAAACATGAAACAGTACAAGAGTACTGTTTTTTTGTTTTTTTTTTTTTTTTTTTTTTTTACCACAAAGGGACTCTGAAAGACTCTACCCAGCATTGTATAAAAGCAGATAATGAGACTCATAAACAAACTTTAGGCAGAGTGCAAAGAACCTTAGGAAAGAAGGGGGAGACAGCAAGACCTGGAGAGGACAAGAGCTCCACAAGAAGAGCAACAGAACCAAAATATCTGAGTACAGGGATCTTTTCTGAGACTGATACTCCAACCAAGGTCCATTCATGGATATAACCTAGAACTCCTGCTCAGATGTAGTCCACGGCAGCTCAGTATCCAAGTGGGTACCATAGTAAGGGGAACAGGTACTGTCTCTGACATGAACTCAGTGGCTAGCCCTTTAATCACCTCCTCCAGATAGGGGAGCAGCCTTGCCAGGCCACAGAGGAATGCAGCCAGTATGGATGAGACTGGATAAACTAGGGTCAGATGGAAGGGGAGGAGGGCCTCCCCTGTCAGTGGACTTGGAGAGGCGCATAGGAGGAGACGAAGGAGGTGGGTGGGATTGGGAGGGGAAGAGTGAAGGAACTACAGCTGGGATACAAAGTGAATAAACTGTAATTAATATAAAAATTAAAAATTTAAGAAAATGACAGAACAGTAGCCTGCATTCCTAGTGTGGAAAACTGACCCAAGGTGTAGAATGAGCAAAGTAAAACTTAGTAGCAAAGAAGTGTGTTCCTCAGTTTCAACCTGTCTAAAGACTGAGTGAAAAATATCATTAGGTGCTTTGTTTCCTCTAAGCTAGATTTGTTTTGTTACAGAAAACAATAAACTTGGGAACATTTTTTCCAAACACTGTAAAGAAAATAAACAACCCTTCAGTACCTTCTGTGGCTAAATCAGGGAGGGAGTGGACCAAACAACAATAACAACAACGTAATACCCAAGAGAAGTTACTACTGGGAGCTAAAATTGGAGGATGTATTCATGAAATTGTGCCAATGAAAAGCACCCCTAGTGTCAAGGAATTCAGAAAGTAAAGCACACACTACACATATGAGGCCCTAACTTCTATGTGGTGCGTGTTGTGTAGACTAAAAAGACCACCTAGATTTAAGCTTATATTAAAAAGGAATCTACTAGGTAAGTGCTGGTATTGTTTAATAGCATAAATGACATTTCCACAAGACAAGCAAGGCTTATAACGTTCAGAAATGATTTAAGAACTTATAGTACTTCAAAGATGGAGGTAGAAAGATCATGAGTTAGAGTCTAGCCTAGGCTACATGTTAAGGTTCTCTCTCAGAAAAACCATTTATATATATATTAAAAAAAAAAAAAACAGTAACTTTAAATACTTGGCCTGGGTGCTTCATCCGTAATCAGATTAGCAGATGAGTATGAATTCTTAACAAGAGCTTTACCTATCCTGACTAGGTTTTGACAGCACAAAACTAGAAAGGGGTCCTTATTTTTCCCTGTTGACATTAGTTGGTAAAGGAAATC
The DNA here is from genome assembly GCF_030254825.1 of Meriones unguiculatus. NCBI lineage: Eukaryota > Metazoa > Chordata > Mammalia > Rodentia > Muridae > Meriones > Meriones unguiculatus. The sequence goes on along the minus strand of NC_083355.1, from coordinate 29,027,420 downwards.
TATATCAAAACACTAAATCATTCAAGGAGCTAAAGAAACAGAAACCTGAAGTGACACATGGCAAATGACACTGACATCATGAATAGACTTTCAAAGCTATTAGACAAATTACCACAAGCCACAATAAACAACCAAACAAAAAGCAGCCTTGATGTTTTTACAAAGGCAGCATTCCAGTGTACCATGGACATACGGAAATTTGCTCCATGTACTAATCATCAGAAAAACACAAATAAGATCAAAATCATAAAATCTCAACGCACCCCAGCAATGTCCATCAGAAGAAGATCTCAGAGGAAAAGAACCTCTTTCACATTGTTGGTACACAGAGTCATTATGGAAAACAATATGGAAGTTCCTAAAAAGTTAAAAACGGAGCTACCAAATGATCTGGCAATGTAGGTATACACCTAAAAGAAACATAATCGGTATGCTCAGGAGTCATCTGTGTTCACATGTGCCTCAGAATGCCATACAGAGTATCTAAGAAATGGAAACAACTACAGTGTTCATAGTTAATAAATGGACAAAAATGTGGTACTTGCATATGGAATATTGTTCATTCACAATGGAATATTGTTCATTCACAATGATTAATTCGTAGCAACTTGGCTAGAGCTGAGGACTTGATGCTGCATTAAGTAAATCACACAAAAAGAAAAGAACTCTGTGATCTTCCTAGTGAACAGCTTAAATAAAGCTGATCTTATAGAGGTTGAGGATAGAATGTCAGTGACCAAAGATTGGTGAGAGTGGCAGGAAATAATGGAGCAAGGCATAGCTTGATCAATGGGTACCAAGGACTCTGAGCTTGGATTGAGGCATTTTTTTGTATTCTGCTTCACAGTATAATGATGCACACATAGAAAATGCAGAAGTAATGATTTTGAAAAACATGTTCCCTCTAATTAAACATTGAGCAATGGAGGCATGTATTGAAACTTGGGATCCAATTAACATTGTAGTTATACTTTAATATACCAGCTAAAAACAATTGAAAAACCTCACCCATGCCCAGAAAAAGTAACAGACAGTATGCTTGAGTAAATAGGTACATGATGTTTACTATGTAAAGTGTTTTAATCACTGGCATGAAGTTTTTTCATATGGTAACAGCTGGAAGAATTAAATGGGACACTGAATACATGAAAGTATCAAGTATCATTTCAGAAATTCTGAAATAATAAATAAGAAAAAAATGAAAAATTTACTAGAAAATTCTAACAGATTTGAAACCTGCTCCATAGAATATGTCTCTAACTAGAATAGAACTATAAATCCATTTTTTAAAAAAAATGTGATTGAGGAGGTTTTAGGCTCAAGGGAAACTTTCATCAGATTTTTAGCTAAAGTGATATGACACTGAACTTCCTTATAAATATTTATGTTTGGATTCACAGAGAAATACTACTTCCAGCCTCAACCAAAGAAGGGTCTTTTTGCAATAAATTACAATGGATATAGAAATCATGAATGCTCAGTATGTTGAGAATAAGTAGGTGATGTTTGACTAGTTAGTCCAGAAGACATTTATACCACCGACTTTAAGGATCAGGAAATACCCCTAAAGAGAAGGAAGGCAGAAAACAACCAGGAGCTAGAAGATGGAGAGAAGGTTTGAGAAATGCTTTTTTTTTTCTGTGCACAAACAGCTGTTGGGATCACAATTTCAAGGCAACTGCAGCTACCAGTAACGACTGAACACATAACAAGACCCGCCATCAGTCAGTCATGAACTAGGGAGGGTCTATGAGACCGTATCACTTCCTGATGAACTACTGGCTACTTGTGGGAGAGAAGCAGTTATTCTCTTCACTTGTACTCTCACAGGTAAGTCCAGCAGGCTTAGTAGATAATTCAAAACCCATGAGCTCATTGATTGCCTAGGATAAACCCAGGAGGTCATAAGATAGGGGAGAAAAACAAACAAACAAACAAACATGTGAATGTGGGAGGTGACTTATTAGTCTGTGGAGGCATGATCAGAGAGAGTGGGAGATAACAAGGCTGCTTTATTCTAGAATGCATTCTAGATTTATGTTTGTGCTCACAGATAAAAATGTCAAAAAAGAAAATTAATAGAAGCGGTTCACAAACACACACAGAATTTTAGGTCAGATAAGTTTTATGATTTGTTATTAGTTGCTCGATTTTAAGTGATACGGTTAACATCACATGAATCAGAATCATGTAGCATAAACATCAGGTCTTCTTCCTTCCAGTATTTAAATCCTGAATTATTTGAGACTCTACTCAATTGTCATGACTCATTCTTTGTTTATAACTTAATAATAAGTTAGTTCATTACAACTGCCTATGTACACATTTTCTTATTGGCACTCTGAGCCAATGTTAGCACAATGGACTGCCCAACCCTTTATGTTTTTCACTGGATTATGTGTAGTATGATCTTTCCTATCTCAGATATTTTTACAGTCTGCAAGTTATTATTATTTTGCCTGCTCTTAGACCCTTTTCCTCCTACCTCTTCCTTGTTCAGCCTTAATATGATGGTTTGTGCTTAGTTTTATGGTACCTTGTTATGCTGTGCTCAGTTGAAATTTCTGGGAAGCCTGTTCTTTTGTGACAGCAGAGGAGTGAATGGGAAAGAGGGAAGGTGTGTAGGTTGGGGAACTTGGAGGAGGGGAGGGAGAAGCAGCTGCATAAAGAAAAGTAAAAATAAATACATTTATGATTTGGGTCTGAAAAGATGGCCCAGCAGTTAAGGGCATTCACTTCTCTTGCAGAGGCAGGGTATATATTTGTTTCCCTGCATTCCTGTTATTAGCTCATACCTGACTGCAACTCAGAGGGAATCTATGACTTCTGGTCTCAATTTACCTGAATTCATAAGCCTATATTGTTCCCCCTCCCAACACATGTATACATAATTAAAACTAAATAAATCATTTTAAATCTATGCTTTATTTCAATGCTACACTATCAATGGGTTTATTCAACTACAAATTTGAAACTTGAAATTGTTCAAATTTCAAATTTAAAAATTAAAGTTTATACTTAACAAATAAAAAGCTTTTAAATATTGTTTCAGAATAACCTTCAAGAAATAGCTTTATCTGTGCAAGGGTCCCAGATTATCTCCATGCATAGACCTTGGTTGGAATATCAGTCTCAGGAAAGACCTCTGTGCTCAGATTTTTTGGTTCTGTTGCTCTCCTTGATATGTAGCCCATGGCAGTTCAGTATCCAAGTGGGTTCCATTGTAATAGGAATAGGGACTGTCTCTGACATGAACTGATTGGCTTGCTCTTTAATTACCTTCCTCTTAGGGGGAAGCAGCATTACCAGGCCACAGAAGAAGACAATGCAGCCACTCCTGATGAGACCTAATTGACTAGGATCAGAAGGAAGGAAAAGAAGACCTCCCCTATCAGTGGACTTGGGGAGGGTCATGCAGGTAGAGGGTGGAGGAAGGGAGGGATTGGGATGGGAGGAGGGAGAGAACCACAGGGGGGATACAAAGTGAATAAAGTGTAATTAATAAAAGAAATAAATAAAAATAAATAAAAAAAAGAAATAGCTTTAAAAATACACAGAAAAGAAAAATAAAAATAAGAAAGAATAAAAATATAGCATAAAAAAGTAAAAGCAACCTGGAAGAGAGGGAAGTTAATCAGAACGTAATCAGGAAGCTAAAAAAAGAGAAAGCACATAGCAAATAAAAGACAAAAGAAAGTACGTGTTAAATTCACTTACCCATAAATTCATAACTCTCGCCAAATAAGGGCCAACAGTTTGAAGACTGGATAATTAAATATTACATAACTATTTTTAAGGAACATTTTTGAACTTCAAGGTAAAAAAAAAAAAAAAAACAAATTGAAAATTAGAGTATCATTGTGTCCCAAAAATACCACAGAAGTCCTGGACTGTGTATAGTAATATTATAAAAAAAAAGACATTAAATCTTTATAAAAGGTCAAATTATCAAGAATAAACAATCTATATACGCACATCCACACATAAAGCAAGTGCTTTAAAATATATGCCAACGAAATATACACTGTAAAACTGAAGGAGAGATAGTTTTACAATGATAATGAAACATTTTATTAGCAGCTTTGATAACAGACAGAACAACATAACAAAAGCTCAGTGGATAAATAGAATTCTTGATAAACATTAGACCACAGCTGTCTGTATCAAAGAGAGCTGTCTTCCTAAACTGAAGGATATACATTTTTTAAGCCATTCTCTGAGATGAGTCCTGTGTTATGCAGAACAACAGTCTCAGCATTAAAATGCTGAAGTATTTCAAAGAGTTTCTTCTAGCAACAGAGAATTGAATTATAAATTATAACAAAAGGAAGACTGACAAATTCACAAACAAGTAGAAATCATGCCACATGGTCAATCAATAAATGGGTAAAAGAATGCATCAGGCTTGGAACTATTTAAAGATGAATGATAGTAATGAAATGAATGAAAGGAAAATGCCACATACCAAAGCTTATTGAACATTGGAAAAGTAGAGCCTAGAGGGAAATTTGTTTTCATAAAAGTCTTCATTAAAAAATGAGATATATATAAAATCAATACCTTGACATGACACAGTGAAGAAGCAGAAAATATGAAAAAAAGTAATGGTCAAAACCAAAAAAAGAAAAGAAAGAAACTAAGATTAAAATAGAGGTAGTTAAAAAGACAACGTAGAAAAGCATTAGATAGCTCTCAAAACATTCCATTACAGTAAAAACTTTAACTAGAATAATTAAAAAATGAATTGAAATTCGAATAATAACACAGTCCAAGTGGTTGTTATTGACGCGAAGAATACAAATCACTAAATATGTACATAATGAAATAAAGATAGTCACTCACATAAAGAAATAAGTGCTCTCTCTCTGTGTGTCTGTCTGACACACATACTTATGCACACACACACATAAAAGAACACCAAAAACATACTAAGTGAAATATGTCAGGAACAAAATATACGTTATAAAACTCAGTGTATATAGAATGTTCGTTAGAAACAGATCTATATAGAAATAAGCGCATTGGTGTACTGCTGACTTTTATTATCTGGAGAGGACAGGAACTGGGGAGTATAGACTGCTTTATAAAACTGGATTTTGTGGGGGGGGTAATCAAAATGTTTTGGGCTTGAGATAAATTAATACCGGAAAGAAAACTGAGCAACATCATAAATGTACTAAACCCCTAGAGTTGCAACTGTAAAATGGCTTTTTTTTTTTTTTTTTTTTTTTTTTTGTGAATCTCAACTCAATAAGCCAACAACAAAAACGACACAACAGAGAAATAGGTTTGTTCTTTAGGGAGAGCTGATGACCTCTGTCCTACATTATCTACCTGTACATATTACCTGAAAACTATAGTTTTGGAACTACATATTTTGTTCAATATTTATTTGCTCCTAGTAATTTGTTCTAGTAACCTTTGGAGTTAGATACTTATGGTCAGTAATATGGTCATGGGTTTTAAAGTGGCAGTTATTTTATCTCTCATGTTTATTTATTTTTTTTGTTTATGGAAAATAGATTCTTTACTCACATAATATATCCAGATTATAGTTCCCCTCCCTCTACTCCTTCCACTGCCTCCTATCTCCCTCCCATCAGGATTCATTCCCTTTCTGTCTCTCCTTGAGAAAGAACAGATTTCATAGATACAATATTAAGATAAAACAAAATGAAATATTAGAAGACAAAAAAGAAAAACCTATCACGTCAAAGTTGAACAGGACAAACCAACAGAAGGAAAAGAGTCCAAGAGAAAGCGCAAGGATCTGAGACCTACTTATGCCACACAAAGAAATTCCGTAGAAACACGAAGCTGAGAACCAGGAACAGACCCAGGTAAGCCATCTGCCTGCTGCTTCAGTCTCTGTGAGTTCCTGTGAGCTTCGCTCATGACGACTTAGAAAACTTTGTTCTACTGATTTCCTCCATCCCCTTGGGTTCTGACACTCTTTCTTCCTCCTGTTCCAAGTAGGCTTGAGGGTTGGATTTTATGGAGTCATTCCATTACATGATCAGTAATATTATATGATCAGTAATAAGAGTAAGTTCTAAAGAAATCAGACATTGTTGTTTAATGACTTGAGGGCTATGGCTTTATTATCTCATTGTGCTTAACATAATTATATTGGGATAGGTACTGTCATTTAATGAATGTGTTTGCATGCAGAATTGTGTTTCCTCTGAATAAACATATAATGTGTTAATTCGGTGTAAGTTCTAAACTAATCGTACATTATTTATTATGACTTATACTTATTTTATACATGTTGTATTTTGCCTGCACTTGTATCTATGCACTAATATCTACATTGCCTAGGGAGCTATAGCAGCCTATGAAAGATGTCTGATGCCCTGGATCAGTTGTCATACTAGGATATGGATACTTTGAATTAAATATGGGTCCTCAGCAAGAGCTGAAAGTTTTCTTAACTAGTAAACCATCTGTCTAGCCGTAATTCTGAATTTCTTGAGAAGTTCAAGGTCCCTTTCATTATGCATTTCTTCCTAAATGTGTGTCAAATCAAATAAGTACATTAATGGCTTGGAGCTATCTCCAGGAATCACATGTCAATTTCCCCTGAACACAAGTGTTTCAGTACCTCAACTAATGATGAACTTGTTGCATTTATCCCTGTGCTGAATGAATGGTTACACTAGAAAGAAGCTGATAATTCATTCAGTTGTAATGATAATGGAAAAGTTGATTTAAAGTAAAATCTTTACTTTTTGGCGTATTTTCTGTTAATTCAGCACATAGTAAAAAGAGAAAATATATTTGAAGACAAGATAAATACAGCATGGATATATAACTTCTATTCAAGGAGCCAAGGAATGCAGACAGAATGATTTTTACTAAACATACCATTGCTAAACAATGCGCTGATATTTAGGATGCTGCATTTCTGCTATGGAAAAAGTGGTATGTCCTTTAAAGGTGTTATATCTCATACACAGTTTTGGGTTTCAGGTTTATTTAAAGAATTTCTATAAGTGGGTACTAGACCTTAAGATAGGATAAACATACTAAAATCTATACACCTAAAGAAGATAAACAAAAAGGAGGTCCCTGAGTAAGATGATCAATCCTCACTTAGAAAGACAAATGGGATGGACATTGGAAGTAGGAGAAAACAAGTAACAGGACAGGAGCCTCTGAAAGACCACCTAGTAGTGTAACAAAGGAGCTATTAAGACTCATAACCAAACTTTCGGCAGAGTGCAGAGAATCATATGAGAGAAGGGGGAGTTAGAATGACCTGGAGAGGACAGGAGCTCCATAAGGACCAAATATATCTTGGCACAGGGGTCTTTTCTGAGACTTTTTCTCCAACCAAGGACCATGTATGCATATAACCTAAAACCACTTCTCGGATGTAGTCCACGGTAGGTCAGTATCCAAGTGGGTTTCCTGGTAAGGAGAACAGGGACTATTCCTGACATGAACTCAATGATTGGCTCTTTGACCCACTCCCTTCGAGGGAGGAGCAGCCTTGCTAGGCCACAGAGGAAGACATTGCAGTCAGTCCTGATGATACCTGATAAGCTAGGGCCAGATGGAAGGGGAGGAGAACTTCCCTTATCAGTAGACTTGGAAAGGGGCAGGGAGGAGATGAGGAAGGGAGGGTGGAATTGGGAGGAAATGAGGGAGGGGGCTGCTTCTGGGATACAAAGTAAATAACCTGTAATTAATATTAAAAATAAAAATTATAAAATAAAAATATATATATATAAGAATTTGAAAGTACATAAGTAATTGCTTAATGTTAAATTTTGCTTTTGAGATGAATTTTTCGACAATTTAAGAGGAATGTTTAGCTTTTGATTTTACATCTAACATATTTCAGTTACTACTTATCAAATAATAATTGCTCCTGAATTAATTTGCCATAAAGCATGTGTACAGTTTTGAATTCACATAACATTTTAATTTTTAAAATGCTTTTATTTGGTTGTTAAATTATCATTTATTATTGAATACATTTGTATATGAATATATCTGTTATTTAATTTTAGCTCATCTTTATGAAAAATGCATAATTAATTGAATATGAACCAATAGTATAAATATTTAGGATAATTACAAGGAAAAAAGAAAACTAGAATAAAATATAAACTAGAAATTTCAGAGTGAAAAATGATTCAAAGAAGATGAACATTTCTGTATTTTCTATAGACTCAGGAGAAAATTTTTAATTGACAAATTAAAGTGGCAAATAGGCTCCTGTTCTGTTTCCTCTTTTCTCCTTCTTCCAGTATCCATCCCCTTTGTCTTTCTGAATGAGGATTAACCATCTTACCCAGGGTCCTCCTTCTTGGTTAGTTTCTTTAGGTGTTTATCCAAGACAAAAGCCTAGCACAGAGGGCCTCTGAAAGACTCTACCCAACAGTGTATCAAAGCAGATCCTGAGACTCATAGTCAAACTTTGGGCAGAGTTCAAAGAATCTTTTGAAAGAAGGGGGAGATAGAAAGACCTGGAGGGGACAGGGGCTCCACAAGGAGAGCAATAGAACCAAAACTTCTGGGCACAGTGATCTATTCTAAGACTAATACTGCAACCAAAGATCATGCATGGGGATAATCTAGAACCCCTGCATAGATGTAGCCCATGTCAGGTCAGTATCCAAGTGGGTTTCCTAGTAAGGGGAACAGGGACTGTCTCTGACATGAACTCAGTGGCTGGCTCTTTGATTACCTCCCCTTGAGGGGAGCAGCCTTACTAGACCACAGAGGAAGTAAATGCAGCCAGTCTTGATGAGACCTGATAGGGTAGGGTCAGATGGATAGGAGGAGGAACTCCCCTATCAGTGGACTGGGGAAGGGGTATGGGAGGAGAAGAGGGAGGGAGGGTGGGATGCAAAGGTAGGTGCTACAGCTGAGATACAAAGTGAATAAATTGTAATAAATAAAAAATTAAAAATTAAAAATAATATGACATAAAATACCGAAAGTTAAACAAAAAAGCACACAAACAAGTGTGTGATCCAATTTTATCAGCCAACTTCTTCTGGGTATAGGTCCTATCTTGGAATGTGTTTTTTTTGTACTGAGTGACATTCTACTAGGTAAAACAGATTTCTCCCTTTCCCAGTCTGTATATTTGTCAATAGCTTCTTATTTAGTGGTGGGTCTTTGTGCCCAATTTCCCTTCTACATTTTTGTCTGTCTTGGCCTTCTGCAGGCCTTATGTAAGGAAGTTGTCACTGTCTCTCTCTGTGAATCCTTATGAGCATCAACCCTCTTGCATCCAGAATACACTCTGGGAGTCATTTACCATCTCTGGCTCTTACAATCTTTCCATAGTTCCCTGAGCCTTGAGGGGACAGGTTTGATTAAGGAAATCCTAGTCATGACTAAGCACTCCGAAATCTCTCACTATCTGCACATGTTCCAGTTTGGAGAATCTGTTTAATTAGCATATGCTACAAGAAGCTCCTCTGGTGAAGATTGAACAAGGCGCTGATGTATGGGCATCGCGAAATGTCACTAAAAATCATTTTATTGATATAGCCTTTTAATAGAAAAATAGCAGTAGATTTTCTTCTATTCCTTAGGGCCCTAATCTCGTGTTCTTGGGCACTTTAGCATCAGCAGTTTTGGGTTTCATCTTTTGGGATGGGCCTTAAATGTGATCAAAAAGTAGTGGCTACTACCAAAACATTTGTGCTACTTTTGTACCAGTCTGCTTTATAGGCGGGTTGCTATTGTAGGTTGGGCATTTGGTAGCTGAGTTATACTGATGCTTACTTTTCTCTGATAGAGCTAAATCTACATTCATTCTGGCATCATGAACACTAGTCAGCAGGGGTGAAGTTCCCAGTTAGGCGCCATCTCAATTTCTCCATGTTTAATGACGTTCACAACTGGTGTCTTCAGCAACATGGCTTTACTGTTAGATTGTAGAGGTAACCAATAGTCTTGGCATTTGGCTCCTGCTTTCTTATTGCCTTCATTTTCAATGGGCTTTTGTAAAGACTGTCCCAGCATCTGCATATTTACTAGGCTACGAATATGAATGGGAACAAAAGGTCTGGTTTCTAATATCACTAGAAAAGCTAGAAGGTGACTTCTATTTTCTCAGCTTGGATCAAGAGGTTGCTTTAGACTCCATTGTATTAAACCATAGATTCTAACTAGCCAGACCTGGGTTATGTGATAACTTTTGCAACCAGAATGTTAAACTCATCCTCCACAGACTGTTGAGAACTGCCATAAATATAAGTGACTCCATACCAGAAATCAAGTTTCTGTTTCTTACAGTAAATGGGAATAGAAACTTGTTAGGCCTGTTGAGTAATGACACTTTTAGAGTTTTAAATATTCCCTTGTCAGTGTTTTCAAATGAGACAGTTGGCCAAAGAGCCACTGAGCACACATCACATAATCTTCATTTTGTCAAATAAGAGAGAAGATTATGGAATAGGAGATGAACAAGAAAAATGCATAACTAAATTATGACTTTGCTACACATATATATTTACCCATAGGTCAAAATGACAAAATCAAACATAATTTATTCATTGAGTTAGTGGGTTTAATTGTATTGAGAAAAGATAGCTTATCTATAAAATATGTATGACATGGTTTTGGAGCTCTAATTTATGCAGATGTGAGCTTCTGGTTATGAATATTTCCCAAAATAGATTGCATTTGGGTTTTAATCTTCATAACATATTCTAGCACCTCAATTGAATATACAAAAAGTATAAGTGGGATAAATCCTAAGTACTACTGTACCGTGAACCGGGCAGTGCATTAAATGTTCAGCAGAACTTTCTAGAACCACAGAGAAGTTTTACCAGAGTCATTTCATGACCTGAGTTTATTTGTATTTAGTTTCCTAAAATATATTAGATTTTCCAGAAATGCCTTCCAGTAATCTCCCATTTGCAACACTTTTTGAATATTCTACTTGCTAAAATCAATGGAATTAAAATTTTCACTACTTATCAATCCTATAATTATTGATACCCATCAATCCTTGTATTGCATGTCTGTGTTTGTCTGTGTGTGAGTGTGACAAGCATGAGTCATATCAGGATGCACATAGACTCCAGGAAAACAATCTCATGTGTCAATTCTGAATTTTCATCAAATTTGAAAGAAGATCCCTTCTCATATGCAGCAGGAGATGCCAGACTAGGTGGCTGTGGGAAAACACACAAAGCCTACAGGCACTGAGGAGAAAACAGGCACACAGACGCCCTAGCCAAGGCACCGCCTAATTGATCCTAGTGTTTTATCTTCTGGAATCTCTCGTAAATGAGAGAACATGGCTTAAATGTTTATCTTCCTCAGCTTGTGGATACCTCATAACAGGAGCCCCTGCTTTGTATCAGCTTTAGCACTGTGCTTTTTACGACTATCTCAAAGGGGTTTGTTTTAAATAAAATAATAAGGATGAATACTAGGCAAAGCAGACTACTTCAATATGCAGTGTAAGAACTCTACTTGCATTGTTTCCTAAAGCTTCACTGTGCTTCTTGTCAACCACTTTCTTATACCCATGCTACCAGGGTGAAACAATCCAATTACTTCTATTGAGGTTAACTTTCATTGTTAATTAACATATCTTGCATGTACTTTTGTACATGTGATACTGATGGTGTTTGACTTTAATTTTTAATTAATTTTTTATTTTTTACATTAATTACATTTTATTCACTTTGTATCCCAGCTGAAGCCCCTCCCTTATTCCCTCCTCATCCCAGCCTCTCTCCCTCCCTCTTCTCCTCCTCTGCCCTTCTCCAAGTCCACTGATAGGGGAGGTTCTCCTCCCCTTCCATCTGACCCTAGCTTTTTGGGTCTCATCAGGACTGACTGCAATGTCCTCCTTTCTGTCCTGGGAAGGCTGCTCCCCTCTCGGGGGAAGGGGAGGCAAAGAGCCAGCCACTGAGTTCATGTCAGAGAGAGTCCCTGTTGCCCTTACTAGGGAACCCACTTGGAGACTGAGCTGCCATGGGCTACATCTGAGCAGGGGTTCTCGATTATGTCCATGAATGGACCTTTTTTGGAGTATCAGTCTCACAAAAGACCCCTGTGCCCCGATATTTTGTTTCTGTTGCCCTCCTTGTGAAGCTACTGTCCTCTCCAGGTCTTAACAAAGTTATGTTGTCTTCATAGAGTTTATACAAGTGTTTATTTTTTAGCTTCCTTATATTAGGCCATGAATGTGCTTTAATTCCTTATGAGGTTTCAATGGCCTCGACTCTCATATTAAAAGTAGACATTCGATGACAGTTTCATATTTAATATATTTCATAATATGCTCCTATGTCATGCTGTAATACTTGCATTCTCTATGTATGGACATTCTCTCAGTTCTCTGGAACTTGGTTTGTCACTTTAGGTGCATATTCTAATTACACCCCCAGAAGGACCATGTAAATGGGGGATGGTTTTCCTGTTCTTATTAGTAAGGTGGTATAAAAGTGACAAGCATTTAGTAAAATGAAACAGAAATTTCAATATTTACCTGTCCTAATAACAGTTATTATTTCGTGATTCTGAATAATGGCAGTGAGATTCAGTTCACAGTCAGAAAGCAACTTTGGTCAAGAGCAGATATTATATAACATTCCACAAATTCCCTGAAAATATGAGCACTTTATTACAATAGCTTTTCTAGCATATGATTTCCAAAAATCATTCCTTAGTATGACTGTTTGGAACACAATAAGCTATCCCAATCACTGAAGAGGTATGCTTCATGTGAGTATAACCTATTTACAGTGCTTAATATATATGTTTTATGTCTGTTACAGTAATTAGATGTGGGCTGGAAAGCTGTCTCAGCAGTTAGGAGCACTGGCTCTTCTGCCTGCGGGCCTGTGTTCATTGCTCAGCACCCACATAGTGGCTCACAACCATCTGTCACTCTAGTACCAGGAGCTCCAACACCCCCTTCTGGCTTTCATAGATACCCTACATGTGCATTGTGTACATACGTACCGATAGGCAAAATACCCGCACACATGAAAAACAGTAATGAAACAATCTTGAAAACAATGAGATATTACAATAAGTTGATAGAACCAGTTATTGAAATGTCAACCCCACAAGTCTTTGATTGCAATTATGCTTGGTGAAGCTCCCTTTTCCACTGCACTTTACGAGAGAGTAAGATTGCTGCTGGAACAAAATCGAAAGCCTGAAGTGAGGGTTCCGGTAAGTAACGTTTAACACGCTGCACGAAGTCCAGCCTTTAGAATCCCCACTTCATATTGAATTTGCCTTATCTTCAAGTGACATACGTCTCTCCTCCTACATCCCTGGTTGCGCTGATACACAGAACCATCCTGGCATTCTTGGTATTTCCCAGAACATGCATCTTGCTAATGGAATCCTGAACGTAGTCAAGAATCCACTGTGCACAAGCCAGAGCGATGTCTTAGAAGACTTAGTGTTTGAACAGGACTCCGAAATGGTCACTAGGTAGATAAGACTGGAGAAGGAGAGAAGGAAATACAGTAGAAGTGAAGGACCTACATCCGAAATTACAGAAGTGAGACCACATTGAATATATTAGAAGGAATTACCTGCTCTATGTACTCAAATACAGAGTGAATATAGATGACTATAGAGAATAATATTATGATTTTCAACAAACTTAGACCAAGTGAACTTAATCCCTTGGTACAAGGAAATAACCAGGGTGGTTAATTAAGCAGACCACAAGTAGTGCATACAACTAATATTGTAAAATAAAGCATCCAAATGTAATAACAGAATCTAACCACTGGATTTACTGTCAAGGATATTTCAGGTGGTTGTGTGAAATAGTAACTCATTGCTATGATGAAAAATATTCCCTGAAAGAAAATTAACACTCTGAATATTTTAGTTCTTTGAAACAGAATTATAATAATGTAGTCTGCATCATTTCAAAAAGTAATGATACATTTTTAAGTGAAATTGTCTCAGTAAATGTATTGTTTTCTAAATTTCTGAAACAACGATAATGTATTATGTGTGCTCTGTAAGATATTTATGTTCTTTTAAAACCTAATATTCCACAATTGATGAACATAGCATGTGACTAGAGCATTTATCATTCAAAGAAATTCATTCCTCAAATTCCATGAACATTAAAACCTTCATTATACTTCTTCCATTTCATTATCTGTGATGCTAATTTGGACTCCAGATCTAAACTTATCTTCCAGTCTGAGCGTTATGACTTCCTTTTCCTTTGTGGATATTTTGCTGCAAAGGTCCACATTGGTTATGTGGATTCCTTCTGAATCACCAACAGGATGCTCATGACTATAATGTATGCCATAATTCCATAATTATTAATTATGCATGGGTTGTAGAGTTGGTTAGGGCTTTAAAGTTTTGATTCAGTATTTTTAGTTGACATTCAAAACTTTAAAAACTTTTAAAAGACATTGTGATCTATTATTAACATGCTACATCAGTAGCCAGCCTCAACATGCTATGCTTTGTATTCACATTTCAGCGAGTGTGATGTTTTCTAACTGTTGTCATCTCAGTGCTTCAAGTCCTAGAAAGTAGTGCTTGATATTTCTTTATTTAAACGCCTTCTAAAGATTCTCCTTTCTCTGATTTTTATTATATAATGATGGACAGCTAGGCCTTTAATATGTCAAATGAGTTTCATATTTTAATCAATAAAAGGAAAAGAATCTATATTATAGTGGATATCAGAAGCCTATAAGGAAGAAGGAACCCTTAACCTTTTAATGACATACCCAAGGAGCTATGAATTCCTAGCGAGAACTAAGGGGGGTAAAGAAATCTTAAATGGAAACATTACAAAGTCATTGATTGAGACAGTTTTATCTATAGTGTGGAATGTATTTGCTACTCAATTAATGGTCCTATGCTCTTTACTAAAATTGAAATTTTTTTTTCAGTAACCCCAGGCCAAGGGATGAGTTCCATATAATGGATCAAGAGCAAAACTATCATGTCACTAAAGACCAAGATACAGAGAAGTTTTAACAATTTAGTGTCCTGTGTTAGTCAGCTCAAAATCTAAAGGAAGCCTAATATTCCTAATGGTGCTGGCGCCAGATAATTTTTTTTAGATGTCCTTGTCACAGTGAGCAACACAGCTCCACAATGATCTGTTTGGATACAGAAAAGCAGGAAGCAAGACTTATCAGTAAAAGTTAATGTGTTTGGTCTTTGTTCACAGTTCTTATTGCTGCATAACCCAACCTAACATGATCAGAAGAAAAATCTGTACTGAAACTTGGATGCTACAGAAATAAAATCATACGTAAACTTTCACGATTTATGGTATGCATTAGAAAGATATTTGTTAAAAACGGATGTGTTTCTGGCATCCTAGAAAACAAGAGAAGTTTATCCTTTCTAACAAAACAGGACATTAAACCAATCTCTTGGTAGTATGGATCAGTCATTGGTAGATGCAGTAACAACAAAAACAAAACAAAACAAAACAAAAAAACCAACAACCCCTCCCCACAAAGAAAGGCCTATTCGATGAAAGAGAAGAACTAGGATGATTGCAGTTATGATTGCATTGGTCAGGACACATTCAGAAGTGCAAGATGAAAAAATTCAGAAATTCAAGCCATCAGAATGGCCAAGATGAAAAACTCAAGCGACAACACATGCTGGAGAGGTTGTGGAGAAAGGGGAACGCTCCTCCACTTCTGGTGGGAATGTAAACTGGTACAACCACACTGGAAATCTATCTGGCGCTTTCTAAGACAATTAGGAATAGTGCTTCCTCAAGACCCAGCTATACCACTGCTAGGTATATACCCAAAGTTTGCTCAAGTACACAAAAGGGATACTTGCTCAACCATGTTTATAGCAGCTTTATTTGTAATAGCCAGAACCTGGAAACAACCCAGATGTCCATCAACGGAGGAATGGGTACAGAAATTGTGGTATTTTTACATAATGGAATACTACTCAGCAATCAAAAAGGAGGAAATCATGAAATTTGCAGGCAAATGGTGGGATCTAGAAAAGATCATTCTGAGTGAAATATCCCAGAAGGAGAAAGACAAACATGGGATATACTCACTTATATAGACCTATAAGATATGATAAACATAATGAAATCTATACATCTAAAAAAGAAAATCAAGAGAGCGGACATGGGGTAAGATGATCAATCCTCTTTTAGAAAGACAGATGGGATGTGCATTGAAAGTATGACAGGAGTCTACTGAGTGCATCTGAAAGACTCTAACTAGCAGTGTTTTCAAAGCAAAGACTCATGACCAAACCTTTGGCAGAGTACAGGGAATCTTAAGAAAGAAGGGGAGTTAGTCTGATGGGGAAAGGATAGGAGCTCCACAGGGACCAAATATATCTGGGCACAGGGTCTTTTCTGAGACTGACATTCAACCAAGGACCATGTATGGATATAACCTAGAACCTCTGCTCAGATGTAGCCTGTGGTAGCTCAGTAACCAATTGGTTTCCCAAAGTGAGGGGAACAAGGACTATTTCTAACAGGAACTCAATGACTGGCTCTTTGGCCTCCCCACCCCTCAAGGGAGGAACAGTCCTGTTAGGCCACAGAGGAGGGCTTTGCAGCCAGTCCTGAAGATACCTGATAAAACAGGATCAGATGAATGGGGAGGAGGTCCCCCCCATCAGTAGACTTGGAAAGGGGCACGGTGGAGATGAGGGAGGGAGGGAGGGAGGGAGGGACTGGGAGGGAATGAGGGATCGGAACACGGCTGAGATACAGAGTTAATAAAATGTATCTGATAAGAAAAAAATTAAAAAAAATTAACTGTCAAAAAAAAATCACACCACAATTTCTTGGGCTACTTTGTGAAATTCCTGAACTCGTTTTGAGAGCGAACATATAGGAGCCCAATAATATTTACTATTCACAATGTCGAGCGTGGCCACCTAGCGTGCTAGTACATAGCACTCTAATTACAATATGAAGATGAAACAGAGTTAACAGAGATTAATAAATGCAGCTAAGGTCACATAGTCACTGGTGGCCTAGCTTTGCATTCATTCAAGCATGTCTAGCTTCATAATGTTATGCACATTATCATATGGAGGCTTTCTGGGTCAGACTTTCAGGGGACTTATCTCCAAGGGCAAGTTTATAAATGGGAATAGTTGAATATTATACCTGGAAGAAGAGTGTTTCCTTTATTTTACATCACATTCTCTTGCTAACTTAGTGTGTGCATGTGTGTGTGTGTGTGTGTGTGTGTGTATTTAAATCAGAAGATAATATTTGGTTTTCTTCTTCCATTGTGAGTTCGAGAGATCAAAATCGGGATGTCAAGCTTACACATAAAGTACTTTCACCTGGTGTTTATTATTACTTTTTAATTTACATATATTATTTAAGGACCATATCAATTAAAAGTTTAAGAAGAGCATAACTTTGCCAGGATGCCCTCCTTCATTTCCTTGTAGTTTGCATGCATGGGACGTCTCTATCCTCTGCTTACAGTTGAACATTCACACTGAGCCACTACAAGACTGTTCAAAGTAATTCAAACTCTCATTTTCTATAAGTTAACAGTCTACCCTCTCTTCTCACTCCTCAACAACAACAACAACAACAAAACAGGTTTCAGTTTCTTTCTGATTTTTTTCTCTTTCTTTGTATACTGTGTTGTGAGAAGAAGACACCTCGATGAAGTTAATGTGATAGCAGGTGTTTCCATGTTGAACTTTCTCTTATCAGAAACCAAAGTGTTTAAATTAATGATGAATGGTCATTATATTTTATCTTTAAATTTAATATACATGTGATTGATAAACAAAATTTCCTACTTGGTTCTGAACTGCTCACTACAGTTACCACTGTTCTGTAATATGCAGACTGCAGATTACCAGCATGTTCATGGGACTTTTTGCTTGTTTTTCAATTTTGTTATTGACAGGTGAGATCAAGCCTCATGCTGGTCAGGAACTTGTTTCTCTAATCCCCCAGCTCCCATGATGCTGGAATTAAAGATGTATACCACTGCACATGGCTTACTTTTCATGTTATCCTCATGAAATATAAAGGAAAACATATGCAAATAGTTTTATTTTTCTTCCTTCTTAACACAGAAATAGATAAGTATACAACGAGATTTCAATTCCTTTGAAAACATAGCTCTGCCAACAGGTAGCTCAGTCCCCATGTGGGTTCCCTAGTAAGGGGAGCAAGGACTGTCTCTGACATAAACTCTGTTGCCTGCTCTTTGATCACTTCCCCCTGGTGTGAAGGCCATTGCCATGTCACAGATGAAGAAGATGCATGCAGTCCTGATGAGACTTGATAGGCTGGAGTCAGAAGGTAGTGGAGGAGGGCTTCCCATTTCTGAGAAATAGGGGAGGGAAATAAGGGGGAAAGGGAGTTATGATGGAACTGGGAAGAGACAACGGAGGGGGCTACAATTGGGTTGTAAAGTGAATAAATGATAAAAAATAAATTTAAATTTAAAAAGAGTAAAGAAAGAAGGGAAAAATTGCTCTGTGTTCATGTTTTTTTTTCTGTATATATTTTAATAAATATCCTCTCTGAGTTTCTATGGCAGAATTTATCTTAATTTTGATCTGTATTTGGTAGATCATAAAGATTACTTTAAACATAAATTGCCAAAGCATACAAGCTCTTTACAGTCTGGTTCTGTTTGATATTTTTCTTTTGGGGTGAGTTGTAGGTTCTAGAATTAATGAATGATGGCAGCCAATCTTAAACAGAACTAATACTCTTCATGCCCTGGCTTAAGGGATAGAGTTGGGTTGGACACATTTAAAACAAACAAGCAAGAACAACAACAACAACAAACTGTAGGCTGCACCTGGGGACACACTTTTTTAATCCCAGGACTCAGGCAGCAGAAGCAAGTAGAATTCTGTATATTTAAGGACAGCCTTGTCTACACCGTGAGTTCCAGGACAGCCAAGGCTATGTAGGGACACATTACCTAATAGAGAGGTAGATAGATAGATAGATAGATAGATAGATAGATAGATAGATAGATAGATAGATAGATAGACAACAACAAAACCTAGCTATGAAAATTCATAGGGATAAGATAGAACAAGGAGTCAAATATGACCTTCCTATGCATGAGAAATTAATAACAAACACTCAGAGTTTTTAATCCCTTAGAGAAGTTAATTTGTATTAGAATCTAATGACATGTGCAATATTTATCCCTGAGGCTTTTAGAACTCTTACTGATCTTAGCCAAGGCCTAATGTTCCTTTTTACATATTCTTGTAAATACAGATACCCTGCAAGGTATGGGCTTCCTTCGAATCTTCCTGTTTTACTCACTAGTTCAAGCTCAGCATGACCTCTGCATGTGTAATTGGTGGAAACAATCGGGATATTGGACTTTTTCTATGCTTTTTTAAAAAAATAATAGTTTCAGTAAATTATGTGTATCATATAAATAGAATGATAAAAATGATCAAGGATGTCATGAAGCTTTCAATTCATTGTATGATCTGTATAATTTCTGTCCCGTCATGGGATAATGTTACAAGTAAAGGAAACCATCCATTGACAGCTGTTTTTTTTTTTTTTTTTTTTTTTCCTAAAGAGTTAATGGACTCACTAAACATAATTACAGGAATTTGAAAAAAAAAAAAAGACTTTAATTAAAATTACCCAAAAAATGACCTTGCTTTATTACCAACACTCTGAGGAAAACATTTTGGAGGATAGAAATATCAAAAGAAACAATGTTCCCGAAATCTAAGTATTCCTTGTATAGTAGAGGAACGTTGCATTTCACGCGTAAAGGTTTATTCTGCTAGAAACTTTTTTTTTTTAAACACAGGAAATTCCTGGCGAGTTTTTAAAAGTATGATATCTTTAAGTATAGAATTTACAAGATTAGCTCATGTCTTAGAACTGCCTCTGCGGTCCAGGATAAGACCCCCAGTAACCAGAAGCTTCGTCAATAAAAATCTGGCTTAACAAGTGGAGTGGGGCTGTTTAATCCTTTCTAGAGAGGAGCCATGTTTAAAGCCAGGCACATTACTATAATGTTTAAACATGACTGACCCTCAACTTGTACATGATTCTAGACACACTGTTCATGCTATAGCCACCTAGAATAACGCTTTCCCACTCAGTCCCAATGAATTTTGTGGTCTATTTCCCTTTACTGCTACCTCTCTCATAAAGCTTTGTAAAACACTCTCCTACTGGATATTGTTTCTTCTTCTGCTGAACTATCAGTGTTGTATCTGCACAACTCTCATATCCATTGACAGTTGCCAGCTTTTTCCTACCCAAAAGTGAGTCCTCTCAGTACAATGGTAGACCCCCACTTAGCTTCGCATTAAATGTAGTAATTTAAGTAAAGTGGGATTGTTTTATATCTGTGCCAGATGTGCGTACTTACAACGATTCCCTTCAGAGTTAATAAAAAAATGTGTAGAAAGTGAACTGTCCCTTCCCTTTTTTGTTGATCTCATTACTGGTGCAAGAAGATAAGGTGATGACAAATTTATGCTGAGGATATACCAGCATGTTCCAGTGAGCGAACAAGAAACACAACTCACAAGATCAACAGTCCTTTACTGTAGAGGTGAGTTGTAAACTTGAATCTATGGGAAGAAAGACGCTCTGAAGATGTACTATTAATAATTATTTTTTAAAAATATGGTAACGGAATTTCATTTTATTGATTTGTGTTATGTGCTTTTCTGAAACACAGAAACAAACAAACAAAAACAGGTTAATGTTTTTTTTTTTTTTTCCTGCTTTCCTGTTCTTGGCTTTCTTATCCTGGAGCAGTGTGGACATTTGCTACCCAGAAGTCCTTTTCCTGGTTTACAGTCAGGCATGAGTTTACACTGGGCATTTGTGCTATAAGTTGCGTTTCCGTTTTTCTTTTTTTCTTCTTATGCAAATTAGGCTTATTTATATCACAAGAACTAAAATGTTAAACAAAATGAAATCATTTAAGGGAAGCCACTACTCTATACAAACTTAGTTACATGTAGAGAAAGGCGTCTACCTGGAAGCCCTGGGCAACTAGCCTGGCATAAACTGTGGTGATGAAACACTGCCTAAAACAAGGTGAAAGGTCAGAGTTGATATACAAGATTGCTCTGTGACTTCCACACACATACACCATAACACAGCTGGGTCTGCACACACACACACACACACACACACACACACACACACACACACATGACACACAGGAGGCAGAAAATGTCCCTGATAAATGTTCAGTGCTGCCCTCCTAATATTGCAGTGAAAACATTTCTTTGTTCTAACATCATCCTCATGGAGAAAGATATAATGGTGAGAAACCTGAGGATAGAGCACAACATCCTGTAATAGAATCAAAGCTAAAAAAATAAAATAAAATAAACACCTCATTCTTTTTACGCTAAAGATTAACAGATTAAAGGAGCCATGTATCAAGCTGCAGAATCTATTTTACTTCTGTTCCAGAGTAAAACATATTGCATGTATTTTCCAGAGTTCACAAAGTGGGGATGTTTTTCATGTATTCTATTTTAACATAATCCTCAATTCTGATAGCATTTCAGAAAAAAAAATATGTTTCTTAGAAATTAGTTTTCTTGTTGATAAGATTTTGACAATGATTGATGTGTGATACTTCTAATACAGTTATAAGGACTTTCAATGTCATTGGAAATGAAATGGAATCCCCAAAGATATATATATATATATATATATATATATATATATATATATATATTTTTTTTTTTTTTTTTTTTTTTTTTCTTTGAGACAAGGCTTGGGGCTATAACAGCAAATGTAAGTAAATGGCCATTTGGGTTCAATAATAGAATCACTAAAGCAGGGGCTACTTTTCACTCATACCGAAAGTTGACTTCATGAAATATGTAATTTGGGCACAATGATTATCTCTTTTATCCCTTATGTGATCATTTATATAATTTGAAATCATGTTCTTTAGTTGATTGTGTAATACTTAGATGTACAATTAATTGGGTAGGTATGAGTCAAATTTTAATTCTCAGAATAAAAATTCTTATTGTGTTTTGATGTCATTCTCATAGATCATATTGTTTTCCTTTAACTTCCATAAAGCAGTCAAGATTAAACATCTTCATTGCATTAGATGTCTAATTTGTGTGCTTGTGCACACCTTTGACTCTATTCAGATTTATGCAGCTATTTATGGAGGCCAGAGATGAGTTGGTTGCCCTCTTCAACTGTTCCACACCTTATCTTTAGAGACAGAGTCTTCCAGAGAGCCTGGAGATCACTGATTAGAATTGAAAGTGAGCAAGTTAAGGGCCAAACACATGGCATTCTGATCCTGCAAAATATAACCAATGAAGTAGACATGCAGACAGCAAATGTGTTGACGTCTTTAATAGGTAAACGGGGCTTGAACCGATGTGCATTACACGGAATGGCTGGTGATATCACTGAGGGCTATCTGACTGAAGATGTTTTCAATGGCATAGGAGGGCAGAAAAACAAACAACGATCTGAAAACATAAGCTAACATGATGTAATACACTGGTGGTCACCACTAGGTCCCAGAATACAAGAGGGATATGAAAAAGTAAAATAATTTCTTTACAAAAGTTTACGTAGCCGACTAAGACAAAAAAAGAAAAGAAAAGAATTTTTTTCTGATGGAAAATAAAAGTTCCAGAAGGCCCTGGAGAAATCTGCTCAGCTATGTCTAGCCTCAACCTGTGGGTTGCGAACCCCTTGGGGGTGGAACAACCCTTTCAGAGGGTTCACCTAAGACCATCTGAAACACAGATATTTACATTATGATTCATAACAGCAGCAAAATTTCAGTTATGAAGTAGCAACTAAAATTATTTTATGGCTTGGGGTCACTGCCACATCAAGAATTGTGTTAAAGGGTCGCAGCATTGGAAGGTTGAGAACTTCTGGTGTAGCTGAAGGTAGTTTGGGAAGTGGATCAGAGGCAACTCTGCAAAGCCCAGTGCTCTTAAGATCAAGGGTTTGGCTTAAAATTGTCTCTTCCAGGCATTTCTGAGAATTCTAAAATCCTGGCTTTTCATTTCTCTCTGAGGTTTCTGTAACTGATTGAGGTTGTCTTACTGTTTATTGAATTAAAAAAAATTTTTTAACATTTATTTTTATAAAATATAATATTGTTTGTATCAAAATTATAATATATTTCTCAAATGATTTACAACTAATTATTGTTTTATAAAGCAGGCCTTCTATAATCATTTTGCCTTATAAGGCTCTACCATTTCGAAAATATACTTATCTGAACTCTCTTCTCTAAAATTTATGAATTTTTTATTGAAACCTCCTGCATATAGATGCATAAGTGTGGAACCGTTTCCTGGATTGTCAGAAACCTTTCGACACAGCCATTAAGAGAAATGACTCTTCATCCAATATCAGGCCTCAGTTGCCAATAGTTCCTCAGATAAGTATATTGAATTTCTTAATCTCCTACTAACCAAATGTTTGCCTGCTATTTCAAGGCTAATCTATCAATCCTGCCTTAATCCATTGTTATCTCATTTTTAATATAAAGTGAAACACAAATCTCTATGTGTCCTCCAGCAGGTGTCAGAGTTTTCAGATGGAAAAAAAAAAAAGAAAAAAAAATGTTTCGTATGAAAATGTTTTTTAAGTCCTATTTTTCCCTTTCCTTTTGTTGTTGTTGTTGTTCTTTATCACCAAATACAACATTTATTCTAAGCAAATGTGTGTTTCTGAGTGGAAATGTGATTCTGAACATTGATGATATTTTGTGCAATAGAAGCGCAATAAATTCTGTTTGAAGTGAGGAAAAAAAAAGATTAAGGGTTTGGGAAACTGGGTAGCATTTTATAGTGATTGGGGCAAAAGAAGGCAAGAACCAAAGATGCTTATGCTGCTTGACACATTGTTACAAGTAAATGATGCTTATCTTGGGATTGCTCTGGGATAGCTAACCTCCTTTTTCTTTAATTTTTTGAGAAGAAATAACCGGAGAAAAAATTGTGCAAAAAAAGATATGTTGGGAACTTACGAGGAAATATTAGTAATTCTCAGTTCTCTTGCAGAAGTGTCCAGAGATATGTTGGAGCTGCGTGCAAAGCATTCTCAGGTATGTAGAGCACACACAGCTCACTTCAAAAATTTCAGTATTGTAGAAAGCAGACATACACGAGAAGGGGTCCTTCCTGCAAGGAGTCTCATGTTCTGTCAGTACTGCTCAGGTACAACTCAAGGGGAATCTGAGGAGAGAGCAAATTTGTCCATATTGTGTCTGTGTCTTTGACTTCCACAGACATGTTTGAAAATCTTCCACCTGGCTGGAAAGGTTGCACTGTTACTCTTCTCTTTGGCCTAAACAGTCACTCTTCATGTCATAATACCTTGTTCTGAGTCCAGGCTAGCTGACTTCAATGGACATGTTCTGATTCTGATTGAATATGGCCAACTGGGCTTGGTAGAGGGAGAGAAAGGTGAGATCACAGTCTTGTTTCTCCTACTGATATTGGCATAAATAATTTTAAGATAAGGTCATATAATTTCTTACACAGTCTCCTATAAACATTTTTCTGATTTTCCATGTTTGGTTAATTGTCATTTTTCCCTTTTTCTCCAAGACTGGAGAGTGCTTATCATCTTCCCTAATTTCTGATCTTAGCACAGTATATTAATAAACCTACACTCTAGGTTTATTTTAGTATATAATTTCCCTATACTCTCCCAAAGCTTTGCAAATAATTTTCCCAAATAATATGATTGAAATATATTGTTTGTTTCTGAAATGATAATTAATGCAATGCCTAGTCCATTCTGTGTTCCTATACCATTGTCTGTGTATTTTCTAATGAATATTTCCTGTTGGGTCAACATTTGTTGAGTAGGTCAAAATTTACCTACTTTTAAAATTTTCCCTACTGTTTTTCTGCTAGAAAATTCCATAGTGTTCTGTGGAAGTGTAAAAAGGAAGAGACCTGGAGTTGGGGAAAGAAGATAGATGGACTGAAATGGGGAAACATGGAGGGAGGTGAGAACAAGGAAGAGAGAGAGAAAGAGAGAACATGAAGGTCAGATAAAACATAGTCTTTAATATGACCCTCATCCCTGTGGTGACACATTCACTTCCTTGATTATATTAATTCTTTCATAAAAGTAGTGTTTGCATGTCCACACATCTCCCACAATGTTGCGTGAGGACCACATTACCAGAAAAATTTATAGAATCATTATAGTACACAGAAAATGTGTTAGAATAATCGAATGATCCTAAGAAAGAACTTTGAGTATTTGAGTATCGTGTGTGTGTGTGTGTGTGTGTGTGTGTGTGTGTGTGTGTGTGTGTCTTATGGGGTGGCTCTTTTATTTCTGAGTAATATACAGAAAAATTATGGGGACATGAGATTGAGCAAAATGAGCATGGATGTGTGCATGTGACAAGCAAGGAAGCCAAGCAGAGTCCACTGTTTGAAGGTCATGGGCTATGTAGTCTGTTAATGTAGCCTTACGATTCATTAGTGCTGTTTTGCATTGGCTATCTTGCTATGAAGGTTGTACAGGGACAAACAACCTCTGACATATTGATGGCTTCTTATTAGATGGTCAATAAAGCTTGTTGAAGTAATTGCAAGTACACAGCTGTAATTACACAGCAATCATTATCTTATCACTGATACTGTTAAATGTTCATTGCTTTAGTTAAAGATTTTTGTTGCTTAATTTTTTTAACTCTTATATGTTCTGGAACCTCAATTAACCTCATCCACTTATGATATTAGACATTAAATTAAGGCAATTTATTATTATGTAAGCAGAACATATCAATATACTCCAATGCTAACATATGAAAATGGGCATTTGCTTTGGATAACATTGGTTGACTCAAGAAATCACTAGCTTAGGTAGATTGGAATGCAGTCAAATTCATTGAAAAGAAATTGCTTGCCATGTCATAGGTACTTACCTTGGCTTTAGGTGTTTTTTAATGTTCCTTAAACTCTGGAAGTTTATATGATAAAGTTCAGAGAAATTATGTTTTTCTCAGCTACAAAATGTAATAATTATAACGTCTTCTCTAATGTTATAACTAGAATAATAAATGCTATAGCCAAAGTCCAGGGAAATTTCTAATCCTTTTCTCAACTCAGCCACAAATTCAACCTAGGGAAAAATTCACCCATAATTTATCAAAGTCTTTAACAATTTATAATAAGAAGAAAATAAAACACATAGGTTGATCTTCTGTATATATGAGAGAGGAGAATTGTGCAGGGGAATAGTAACTAACACTCAGAAAATTTACAGGCTTTATCAAACACTTGTTCAATAACAGCAGTCACTGCTTCACTCAAAATATTTATTGGATTTTTTAAAATGTCAGATAGGTTTTCATTTACATTGAATTGTAACCTTTCCTCTAAAAACGATGTTGAAGTATTAATACATAACAACACTGGTTTTTGGGAAAAACTGTCACTGCAGATATTTAAGATAAAGTCATATTAGATTTACAAAGTGTGGCCAATTATTAGTGGTAACTATGCATACATCTGGTATCTGTTTATGATTGCTGACAATGTGAAAGTGGCACATGTGTGTATGTGTGTGTGTGTGTGTGTGCATTTGTGTGTGGTATCTATACATGATAGGTGTCCATGTGTGAATGATGCTCATATGTGTCTGGGATCCATACATAGCTGTTGTCCAAATCTGAGTGGGATCAATACATGACCACTGTCCAAGTATATTGTATTTGTGATGGGTGATCTTGGGAAACATGGAGAGAGAACACATTAGGATAGCCATTAGAGTGAGGCAGCTGCCATCCAGGAAGCCCAGAGGCTACACTTTTGTGATTCTTCCTCCTGGCTTCAGAGGGAACATAACCCTGCAGGCTCCTTGGTTTCAGACTTACTATGTCTGAAACTGCAAAAGACAAATTAACTAGATGTCTGTTGTTTTAAGCCACTTAGATTGTGGTACTTTGTTATAGCAGCCCTTGGAAACTTAGAAGAAAGGGACCTAACGGAGATGAATAGTAAAATTCAGTAGAAAACAGCTGTTGGCATTCTGCTTGGCTGTCCAAAATTGCTCAGAGACAAGGCAATCATTTAAGAAGGTGACAAATTCAAGCAACAATTGTATCCCACACTAAACAGAGGCGATAGAACTTCCTTTGTTTATATTTCCCCCTGTTATTGTTTAATGAATTTTCCTCTATCATATCACAAAATATATGGCATTTTTTTCAATCATTTCTTTTTAACTCTTTCAAGAATCATTATCAGTGCAAATGATGATTTCAGTAGATTTGAGGTATTTGATAATTGCTACCTCAAAACCAACGACTTAGGAATATCCCAACAAATAAAGCTGCTATGAACATAGTTGAGTAAATGTCCTTGTTGAATGATGGGACATCTTTAGGTTATGTACCAAGGAGAGGTACATCTGGATCTCGAGGAAGCGCTATTCCCAGTTTTCTGAGAAAGCACCAGACTGATTTCCAAAGTGGCTGTACAAGTTTAAATTCCCACCAGCAATGGAAGAGGGTTCCCTTTTCCACACAACCTCTCCAGCATGTGTTGTCACTTGAGTTTTTTATCTTAGCCATTCCGATGGGTGTAAAGTGAAATCTCAGGATCGTTTTGATTTGCATCTCCCTGATGACTAAGGATGTTGAACATTTATTTAAGTGTTTCTTTCCCATTCAATATTTCTCTGTTGAGAATTCTCTGTTTAGCTCTGTACCCCATTTTTTTATTACTTGGTTTGTTGGTGTTTAATTCCTGAGTTATTCATGTAGTCTAAATATTAACCCTTTGTCATATGTAGGGTTGTTGAAGATATTTTCTCGGTCTCTTAACTATGTTCATAACACCTTTATTTATAATAGCCAGAATCTGGAAACAACCTGGATGTCCCTCAACTGAGGAATGAATACAGAAATTGTGGTACACAATGAATTACTACTCAGCAATTAAAAACAAGGCAAATCATGAAATTTGCTGGCAAACGTCTGGAACTAGGAAAGATCATCCTGACTAAGGTAACCCAGAAGGACACCAATGGTATATACTCACTTATAAGTGGAGACTATTATGGCCATACAATATACGATAAACACACTAAATCTATAGTCTTAAAGAAGCTAAATAACAA
The DNA here is from genome assembly GCF_030254825.1 of Meriones unguiculatus. Lineage (NCBI taxonomy): Eukaryota > Metazoa > Chordata > Mammalia > Rodentia > Muridae > Meriones > Meriones unguiculatus. The sequence continues at coordinate 28,999,336 of NC_083355.1, read as the reverse complement.
GGATGACCCTAGGGAAGATGCTTACTCCTCATTCAGGAGGGCATACAGGATAGATAATTGGAAGTGAGAGAAGATATGGGCAAGGACAGAAGCCTACCACAGAGAACCTCTGAGAGACTCTACACACCAGGGTATCGAAGCAGATGCTGAGACTCATAGCAGAGAATGCAGAGAATCTTATGGAAGAAGTGGGAGATATAAAGAACTGGAGAGGACAGGAGCTCCATAAGCAGACCAAGAGTGTCAAAAATCTGGGCCCAGGGCTACCTACAGAGACTGATGAATCAACCAAGGACCAAGCATGAAGAGGACCTATACCTTCTGCTCAGATGTAGCACATGGGCAGATCAGTCTCTATGGGGATCCTCTAGTAAGGGAAGGAGGGTGGTCTCTGCCATGAACTCTGTTACCTTCTCCTTGATCACCCCTGTGAGATGGCCTAACTAAGCCACAGAGAAAGAAAATTCAGACGAAACCTGATGAAACCTAGGGTCAGACAGACTAGGGTCAGATAGTTGAGAGGAGGATTTCCTCAATCAGCAGACTGGAAAGAGGTGAGGGAGGAGGCTACAGGCTGTAATAATAATAATAATAATAATAATAATAATAATAATAATAGGAAACTAAGAAATATCCCAACACTTCAATTCAGACTTTGGAGGTAATTTTTGTTGATCACCAAAAGCATAAAAACATATATTATTAATGATATTTGAGAATTGCTTTCATTAAAACAAGCTGTTTTTAAAGATTCTTGCTCTCTTCAATTTTCATTCCCAAAAAGAGTCACCAAAGAAATGACATGTATTACCTTATTTGTAAAATAAATGGTGTAAACTGATCATTATCATTATCATTATTTTTGTGTGTTTCGTGCTCACATGGTATGTTTATATAGTTTAGAGGATACCTTTATGTATCAGATTCTCTCCTTTCAAATATTGAACTCAGAGTAGCAAGCTTGTACAACTGCTTATATCTGTTTGTCGCTTTCACTGACTCAATGAAGTTAATCTTTAAAGTGAGCACCTACTTTTACTTTATGTGTGTGTTCATATGAAAATTTGTTTAAAAATCTGCAAAATCAGTTTTCTATTTTTTTATTTATTAATTACACTTTATTCACTTTCTAGCCCCCCATAAGCGCCTCCCTTTTTCCCTCCAAGTCCCACCCTTCCTCCCCCTTCTTCACGCATGCCCCTCACCAAATCCACTGATAGGGGAGGGCGTCCTCTCCTTCCTTCCGATCTTAGTCTATCAGATCACATCAGGAGTGGTTGCATTGTCCTCTACTGTGGCCTGGTAAGGCTGCTCCCCCTTGAGGGGGAGGTGATCAAAGAGCAGGCCAATCAGATTATGTCAGAGGCAGTCCCTCTTCCCATTACTATGGAACCCACTTGGACACTGAACTGCCATGGACTACATCTGTGCAGAGATTCTAGGTTATCTCCATGCCTGGTACTTGGTTGGAGTATGAGTCTCTGGGAAGACCCCTGTGTTCAAATTTTCTGGTTCTGTTGCTCTCCTTTTGGGTTTCCTGTCCTCTCCAGCTCTTACTATTTCCTACTTCTTTCATAAGATTCCATGAACTCTGCCCAACAGTTGGCCATCAGGCTCAGCATCTGCTTTGATAGTCTGCAGGGCAGAGGCTTTCAGAGGCCCTCTGTGGTAGGTTCCTAGCTTGTTTCCTGTTTTCTTCTTCTTCTGATGTCCATCCTCTTTGCCTTTCAGGATGGGGGTTGAGCATTTTAGTCAGGGTCCTCTCTCTTGATTAGTTTCTTTAGATGTACATATTTTAGTAGGTTTATCCTATGTTATATGTCTATATGAGTGAGTATATACCCTGTGTGTCTTTCTGTTTCTGGGACAGCTCACTCAGGATGATCCTTTCCAGGTCCCACCATTTATCTGCCAATTTCATGATTTCCTTATTCTTCATTGCAGAGTAATATTCCATGGTGTATATGTACCACAATTTCTGCATCAATTCTTCAATTGAGGGGCATCTGGGCTGTTTCCAGCTTCTTGCTATTACAAATAAGGCTGCTACAAACATGGTTGAGCAAATGTCCTTTTTGTGTACTTGAGCCTGTTTGGGATATATGCCTAGGACTGGTATGGCTGGATCTTAAGAAAGTGCTATTCCTAGTTGTCTGAAAAAGCACCAGATTGATTTCCAGAGTGGTTGTACAAGTTTACTTTCCCACCAGCAGTGGAGAAGGGTTCCCCTTTCTCTACAACCTCTCCAGCATGTGTTGTCCCTTGAGTTTTTCATCTTGGCCATTCTCATGGGTGTAAGGTGAAATCTCAGGGTCGTTTTGATTTGCATTTCCCTAATGGCTAATGACGTTGAGCATTTCTTTAAGTGTTTCTCTGCCATTTGATATTCCTCTACAGAGAGTTCTCTGTTTAGCTCTGTTCCCCATTTTTTAAGTGGATTACTTGGCTTGCTGCTTTTCAGCTTCTTTATTTCTTTATATATACTGCATATTAGTCCTCTGTCAGATAAAGGGTTGGTGAAGATTCTTTCCCAATCTGTAGGCAGTTGCTTTGTTTTGATGACAGTATCCTTTGCTTTACATAAGCTTTTCAGTTGCATGAGATCCCATTTATTGATTGTTGCTCTTAGAGCCTGTGCTGTTGGTGTTCTCTTCAGGAAGTTGTCTCTTGTACCAATGAGTTCTAGGGTATTCCCCACTTTTTCTTCTAACATGTGTCTGGTTTTATGTTGAGGTCTTTGATCCACTTGGACTTTAGTTTTGTGCAAGGTGATAAGTATGGATCTTTATTTAGTACAATTTATTAACTTTGTATCCCAGCTGTAGCCCCTCCCTTGTCTGCCCCTAATTCTGCCCTCCCTCCCTCATCTCCTCCCATACCCCTTCCCCAGTCCACTGATGGGTAGGTCTGTCTTCCCTTCCCACTGACCCTACCCTATCAGGTCTCATCAGGACTGGCTGCATTGTCTTCCTCTGTGGCCTAGTAAGGCTGTCACCTCCTCAGGAGAAGGTGATCAAAGAGCCAACCACTGAGTTCATGTCAGAGACAGTCCCTGCTCCTCTTACTAGGGAGAATTCTCTGTTTGGCTCTGCACCCAAATTTTTAATTGGATTACTTGATTTGTTGCTGTTTAACTTCTTGAGTTCTTTATATATTCTGGATACTAATCCTCTCTCTGATAGTAGGGGAAAGTCTTGGTTGGTACAGCAGACAAGTTCCTGAACACAACACCAACAGCACAGGCTCTAAGATCAACAATCAATAAATGGCACCTCATGAAACTGAAAAGCTTCTGTAAAGCAATGGACACTGTCATCAGAACAAAACAACAGCCCACAGAATGTGAAAGGATTTTTTGCAAAATTAGTTTTCATCTGCTTATTTTGTAATGAGAGCAACTTTTCCAGTGTGTAACTTAACTATTACATTCTTCATGGAATACTTTTACCAGCTAAATCCTTGTAGAGCTGCTTCATATATATATATTTAGCTTTGCTTCACCAGGAAGGCAAAATTCTGATTTCTGCATTTTAAATTCAATAATAACATGTGGTCTTTCACTAATGAATTTGATAGGATATTTCGACAACATATCTTTTTAGGTTGGAATACATGGAAATGAAACAAATTTGTTATGTGTATTAAACAATCTTTCTAATCAGTTAAAAACATCTCTGAAGACATCCAGGGTTTTTTCTTCTATCATACATGCTGATGTGAATCTTATTTTTTTTTTCTTCAAGGAAAATGACCTCAGGCAAGTGCATTTCAAGGAAGTTGTTCTAGTGACAAAGTTTCTGAATTATTAAAGATTTAAAATACTTTCCACATAGCAGACAGTATGCAGTTTTCTTTGCAAGAAAGTTTGGAAAAACAATCAAGCCAGGCAGACTGGTAGATCTGCCAAGAAGGAAATCAGATGTGAAATGGAAGCCACGGGAATCTAAATTATTTAAGTATGGTTGCTTTATTTACAAATGGACTGAACAAAATGTCTCATTAAATAAAAAGTAATTTTCCAAGGGAAAGATTAAACATCTACAACACGGAATAAAAATGAAGACAACAAACGTCAAGCTTCTGGCTATAACAAACTGTGAAACTGGTTTTCCTTTGCTTAATAACGGAGAACAAACAACAGTTTTCTGCTTTTATTACTTATCAGTCACATTCCTTGAGGATTACTTTTTCCAACTAAACCTTTGAATGGCCATTTTGTATATATTTCAGCCTTACCTCACCAGAAAGGCATACTTCTGATTTATTAAAAAATAACATGAGATCTCTTACTAATGCAAGTGATAAAATAATCTTTGGGAGTGTTTTATAGAACAATGGAATCCAGAGAGTTGTTTGCATACAAGAACTACTTTATAATTTTTTTTCAGAATGGAGTCATTATAAACATTGCAAGTATTAAAATCTTTTTTAGAGATCTCACATTCATGGGACATCTGAGCCTGTGGTCAATGGACTTTTCTTTCTTTTAGTCAAAGCCAATTCATGGTTTTGAGCCTGAATGATGAATTTTACCCTACATGAGCTACATACTCATCATGTGTAATTAGGGATCAAGTACCCATATATAACTGAGAGGAAAATGAAATCTTCTTCTCTATCGCAGACAGTTTCATAAACAGTGATATATTTGGGATATTATGAAGTTTCAAGTCAGAATATGATTCTGGCTTATCATTATACTACAAAGCCCATGGCATGCTGATAATGCTCTTTCTAGTAAATAATAGAGATTGTAATTATTACGTCAGAGGTTGAGAGTTTCTGAGAATTTTAAGTGAGATATATGCACTGTTAATAACACAAAGACTCATCAGTGTTCACAACACCAATGATTTCAAAACTTGTATTTTTTTTTCACATAATGAAGGTGCCCCTAACTTCTCCCGAATGATCACATCTTGTTAAAAGTGCATCAAGTCTAGAGGAATCAGTTAGTAACTCTACACTGAAAATCCTCAGACAAAAATAGTTTTAACAAAATCCTGATCTTGGTTGCCTGTTCTTTGATCACTTCCCCCTGGTGGTGCATCTTTGCCAGAACACAGAGAAAGATGATTCAGATTGTATTGATGAGACTTGATAAGGTAGGGTCAGATGGCAGGGGAGGAGGGCTCCCCTTTCAGTGGACCAAGGAGATAAGGGAGGGGTCTACAATCTGGATGTAAAATAAATAAATTGTAAAAAAAATAAGTAAATATTAAATGAAATACTGTATGTGCAAATATATAATAATTTAAATGATATGTATTCAAAATTCAGGAACACTGATAACCATGTCATTTAAAATAATTTGACATATTTTATGAAATTCACTTTTCCTTCCAATCATATTTTCAGTATTGTAATTTCAGTATTTTCAATATTGTAGCCATAGCATTAGCCCTTGAGCTTCAACCCCTTGGTCTTTCAAATGACGAGATGCTGCTCAAATTTTCCTGAATGATGAAAACCTGACAGAACAGCTCCATTTTCCATATCTCTGTGTGCAGCTGAATACAGACATTTACTCTTCAGATATTTGGTTGAGTGTTTCATAATGCTTGTTACAATAAATGCATGCATACATACAGACATACATTCATACTTAACTGGTTAGATCCTTGAAAAACAGTAAGAGTTCATACTATTATGCTCATTTCTGTAGTGCAAGATAGAAAAAAAAACAAAACAAAAAACAAAAACAAAAACAAAAAAACAGTCCTGAATTGAGATCAGTGCAGCTCTTTTTTTTTTTTTTCAATGCAGTTTATTCAGGAACATTGAACAATCCTCGGACCCCGGGGAAAGCCAGCCCACAGCTTAAAAAGCCTCTGGGTAGCCAACCCAGGCGTGCCACGGGGGCAATGCAGATAGGTCCATATACATGGAAGCAAGCCAGATCCTCGGCCTTAGCCAAATGTGGAGTTGTTCGTGACAGAGAGCACTCACCATCGGGAAGGTGGAAGGCGGAAACCAGCTCCATCTTTAAGGCATAGCATTCCGCAGCTCTCTACTGTTCCCCCTTTTTGTTTTAGACGCATCAGGCAAGAGTAGAGGTTTGATCTCTGATATTAGAAATAAATCGCTCAACCTGGCTGTCAATGAAAGTATGCTGGACTTTGTGTCACTTGCATACAACATGAGAATTTTTCCTGCGCTGCAAATCTGTCTAAACAATTGTTGAGCTATATTTTAGGTAATTGGACTGGAGAATTCGATACTACGATGGAGCAGCTGAGAGTGGCCATTGTCACAGTAAATTCTACCGGAGTGGACGCAGGACTAGCCACAGGATTATCAACATTTATTGCTGCAGCCATGAATCATCTGAAGGAATGGGTGGGCATGGGAGTGTTAGCAATGCAGCTCTTAAGACGTATCAAAACATTATACTTTGCAGTAGACAGCTAGTTAACACAGTAACTCACAACTGGTCAAAGTCTAGAGAACAAGAGAGGATGGAGTTCAGACGAAACAGGGATATCTTTGCAACACTCCTTTCTCAAGGTTTAGGGATCATCTCAGAAAATCAGACAGAAAGATTGCTAGAGCCAGAGGTTGGGGAGAACCTGAGCCAAACAATGAGTTCAGGACATGACAGGACCAATGCACCCATAAATTCAAGCAACTTTAGTTGTCTGCACGAGATAGGCCATAAGATCAAGCCAGTCAGCATTCAGCATGGAATGGAAGGGGATTGTGAGCCCCCATCTTTAACAGAGGAGCTATGGATTGTTCATGTTTCTGAGGGAGAGTATGTTTATATTAAGGACAATGGCTTCTGGTAGATCACCCATGCTTTATTGGATGGTCCTACACTGGTAGTTTGTGCACAGACCAAGGTGGAGCTAATGGATCATGAACTAAAATATAAAACAAAATAAAAGAGGACAAGCGGGCATGAAGCTGGTGTGGTTACCAAGGTGTTCCATGATCTGACAGCAATGAGGAAAACGGGCAGTGAAGATAGCTATAAGACATTGTATGATATTCTTAGAGAACTAGTTACATCTACACATCTATCTATTATATATGAAATATCTGTATATTATATGTATATTATCTGTATATTATATGGATCAAGAAACAAAAAGGAAATGGGGAGTATGTCAGTGTATGTGGTAGAGTGACGAGACCAATATGTTTTACATATGCAAATGCATAGAATATTCTTTTTTGATGTCTTAAGATTTTATTACAAAGAATATACTGCTATACATTCGTGTGCAAATCATTTTATGCATATGCTTACTTATTTTTCTTGAGTGCATTCATAGAGGAGGAACGTTCTGTTATTATTTTACAGTTTATTCACTTTGTGTTCTGGTTGTCGCCCCCTCCTTCATTTACTACCATGACTGACTGAAGGGTTCTAGAATTGGGGCAATAAGAGGCAACGGTCTGGGGAAAGACGAAAAAACTGAACTACTTCTATCAGCAATATTTAATATGCTTTGAATGTAAATAAGGGGCAACATGAATTTTTGATTTGTTGTCTATTTTAATGTTTTAATTTATTACAATTTATTCCCTAACTTGTTCCCTCCTAATCCCACCCTCTCTTCCTCTTCTCCTCCCATGCCCCTCCCCTAGTCTACTGATACAGGAGGGCCTCCTCCCCTTCCATCTGACTCTATCCTATCAGGACTGGCTGCATTGTCTTTCTCTGTGGCCTGATAAAGTTCTCCCCCACCCCCCTTAGAGGGAGGTGAAAAGAGTCAGCCACTGAGTTCATGTTAGAGACAGCACCTGTTCCCTTTACTAGGGAACCCAGTTGAAGACTGAGTTGCTGTGGGCTACATCTGTGCAGAGGTTCTAGGCTATCTCCTTGCATGGTCCTTGGTTGGAGTATCAGTCTCAGAAAGGACCCAGGAGAGCAACAGAACCCCAAAAATCTGGGCCCAGGGGTATTTTCAAAGTATTGTTTTTTTAGTAGTTTTGTTTGCATATATAACAAGAACAAAGCAACTTTTTGAAGTGCTCCTCCATCTCACCTTAAATATCCATTGTATCCAATATTTTGAACGTCTACGACTCAAATAGCTACAGGTTTACTCCTATGACAAATCATATGAACTGTGCCCAAAATATAAAATGAAAAATACATAATAAAAAACAATAATACACCAGTTAGCATACTTTAAGGAATATCTCAATGCACCTGTTATTTGGCCTTTGTTCTCTATATGGAAGAGAAGTTGTGCTTCTCTGACATTTCACATTGTGTGATTGCTGATACAAATTTCCTATGAGAATAATCTATCCTGGAGCGAGGGTCTTTGTGGTACAGGAGATAAATAGTATTTATAAGAACCAAAAACTAAACAACTCACAACTCTCAGGAAGTTCCTGAAACAAGGTCTTTCCCAAAGGTTATATATGAAGTAGAAATAGCTCAGAAGAGACTTTCAAACAACAAAGCTGCCTCCATAGTGCAAGGTTCTCCAAGGGATGCAGCTGCCGTAAGTCATCACCTGCCTTGGGGCAGAGTGTTCTATGAGGCACCTGCCTTTTTGTCATCCATGGACCTCCAAGCAATGTCTGATACATATTTCTGTAAGTTGCCCAAGTAAATTCACTGTCTCCTTAACCTGTATCTGGGTAGAATCTTTATTTCCTCTTTCATAATTGACCCAGCTAGGATAACTAAGTGTTTATATCTCCCCAGTAAAATCATACAGTGGTGATTTACATTAATTACGTTCTGGTTCTTTAATAAAATACCACAGTCAAAAGCATCTTAGAGAAGAACGGGTTTGGTTTGTGCTTTCAGTTGCAGAGGAGTAGCAGTCTGTTAATGCTGCCGGGGAGGTGCCACAGCTAGCACTAGAGCAGAAGGCAGAGAGGCCACATTTTCAACTCAAACATTAAAGAGACAGAGACATGGTGAGAGAATGATGCTATAAACCTTTGTATTCTGACGCTGGAGGCATACTTCCTCCAACAAGGCTGCTAAATCCCCGAAGTAAATCCCTTGAACACTGGGAACAGTGTTCACGTATTTATAAATATGAAGACAGTATTAATTCCAAGGATGATTATTTGTAGATAAGGTAAACATGTAGAACATTGTCCAAGTGGCTGGGTTAATTCACTAAAAACTCATTACCAAAGAAGTAAAAGCAACCAGATTCGAAATTACAGAATGTAATTTTTACCAAAACTGCAGAGAATGTTGGGACTAGCTAAGAAGATTTGAGATTGGGAGGAGACAGGGGAGGGAGCTTCAGCCAGGATACAAAGCTAATAAACTGTAATAAATAATAATAAAGTAAATTAAAAACAAATAACCATAAAAGAGAAGATTTGAGTCTGTTTATGATGCAATTTTTTTTGTTTACTTATTTTCCTTGAAGAGCGGTTCCTGAGAATCTTTCTCTCTCTCCTCTCTATCTCTGTTTGTCTCTCTCTTTCTCTCCTTCTTTGATACCTGTGTTTATCAAAATGGTTTTGATCTCTCGATCCTTCCACCTAGTGATCCACTAGGCTTCAGATAACTGGTGTGAACAATCATGCCTGACATATAAAAACATTTATTTGATGACACAGGAAAGATATGTTATATATAAAAAAACATGTGATAATTATCAATAGGCATTTGTCATCCTTGCGCAGAACATGAAAAAAAAAACATTCAATTGATGTTTCAATTTTTGTTTTGCCTCTTTTTAACTTTTACATTTTAGGAGGTGTTAAATTTGTATGCTGCTTATCATTTCATGTACAGTTTCCATTGCTATATGTATTTATGTAACCTAGGCATGATAAATATATCTCTCTATCCCAGTCCGACTTTAATCTCACATTATGAGTTCTATCTCATTTTTTAGTTTTTGCAGGCCTTTTATGATGCTGACTGCATCTATGTGATCTCTTCTCCACTGAGAGGTGCATGGAACAGTGGTGGCTCACACCTTTACAGCATTTCGGAGGCTAAGACAGGTTAAATATGAGTTCAAAGCTACACTGAGCCATTCTCAAAGATCCTGTTTCAAACACAAAACTGAATATCACATGGCCGTTGATTAAAGGCAGATCTCCAGAGTTGTGTGTCTTCAATATCCAGCCCCCAATTACTAACTTTTGCGCTTTGGTGGGTTTTATGGTGACATAAATTTAGTGAAATCAATATATGTGACAATAACTTTAGCATTAGATTGTGGGAGGATTTTTGAAATTGTGTATTGTTTTCATGGTATCTGCCATCTTTATTTTCTGTCTGTGTGCTAACTACGCCCAAGAGTCACCTGAAAATCCAGCGTGTGGAGCACTTATCCAGGAGTGAATTTCTCCTATTTCACATTTCTAAGGACCTATGAGAATAATTCTTACAGTCTGGTAATGCTTTTGGTATTAACAGATTTGATATATTATAGAAATAGTTTAATCAGAGAAATGTAATTAATAACAATTTTTCTGTAGTATTCATATTATTAACATTACAATTTGTCCTGCATCTCATGGACTTAAATATTTCCATAAGCACTCTGCATATCTGGTTTAATTAAAATTTATGTAATTGTAACTTTAATATATGCTTATCTTCAGCTTTTAAACCTTAATCATTTCTATGTTTTTAAGTATTTTTGATATGATGCTAAGAAATGTCTTTACTCTAGCTTGCTTTGAAAGCTTTTGTCATAGAAACATTTTTCTAGAATCAGCATTTTTGAATTGCATTTTGTTATGAAAAACCTTTGAAGTGGAAGAGTTGGTATAATCATTCTAGCAAAAAAGTATATTTTTGGGGTAATAAATTGACCCTAAGACATATACGAGTCACAAAAATCCACCTGCAGATAGAAAATATAATGCATTATTTCATATATTTAAGTGAAAACTTTTCTATACTAGTGTATATTCGTTTTTCTCTGACTTTTTTACACTAGGACAAAAAGTTAGGGCCACTGAGGTGAGTTCTACAGTCATCTTTCTGAGAACGCGTATCTGCACATCAGTTTCAGAGAAAGCCTTTCCTTTGTGCTCTTCTGTGTGTTATTTAGTCAGCATTGTTAACTGTCCCAGACCCTCTCCACTGGGTCACTGTGGTGGTTTGAATGTCAAATGACCCCGTAAGCTTAGCTATTTGAACACTTGATCCCCAGCTGGTGGGGCCTTGCCTGAAGTAAATCATTGGGAGAAGGTTTTGAGAGTTGATAACCTTACCCGTTATCTCTCTCTTCTCTCTCTTTTTCTCGCTCTCACTCATGCTCTTGCTATCTCTCTCTTCTCCCTTCTGTTTCCCCTACCCACCTTTCCTATATGTGAACGAAGATGTGATCTCTCATCTCCTTGCTTTAGCCACATGTTTGGACATGCTGCTCGATCACAGAAACAAATACAAGAACTTGTCTTCAAAAGTGTGCTTCCAAGCCCTCTAGCAAACTCTTACAGAGTAATAGCTGAAAGATATGCTGGATGGTGGCACACACCTTTAATCCCAGCACTCTAGGGGCAGATGCAAGCAGATCTCTGAGTTTGAGACCATCCTGGTCTACAGAGCAAGTTTCACCATAGCCAAGATGACACAGAAAAAAAAATGTATAGAAAAAACAAAACAAACAATATAACAGGGCAATCTCATATTCTATGTTTTATCCTATTACTAGGAATGACCATTTTCATTCTAACAGACATATTAGAGTCAGGGATATTTTAACTTTCCACTCATCACCCTTGAGCTTGCTGGTGTTTGAGAAGTATTTTTACTTTACAGACCTTGTTAGTTTTCTAGCATGATAAAGAAGCATAAATCAAATACCAAAAAAAAAAAAAAAAACCAATCATATTCTCATATACTTCTGTGGGAAACAAATCTACAATCAGGTTTCTGGCTGTTTGATGCTTCTTCTAGAGGGCCTACAGAAAATCCCCACACACCTTCCCTTACTTTTTCATGCTTGCTGGCAATACTGGGCATCCTTTAATTTTAGAAAAATCATCACAATTTCCATTGTAAATATAAATTTTTCTTGTGGTTATGTGTGTGTGGCCAAACCTTTTTACTTATAAGGACAACATTCAGTAAATTAGGGTTCATCTTATCTAGTATGATCTGATCTTTATTTCATGACATCTGTAAAGATATTGTTTCCAGATAATGTCATATGCATAAAAGGGTGAGCTTGAATATAAGCATACTGAGGGATGGTGCACCATCAAAACCAATGCAGAGGAAGGTTCCCCTTTCTCCACAACCTCTCCATCAAAAATATAAAGAAAAATAAGGCTATTTCTTATATCTCTACTTCCCTTAATTGCCAAAAAGATTTGTGAGGTATTTTTTAAGGGATTTTTTTTTTCAAGGTTCTATTAAAGTATTGCTTTTTTTTTTTTTTAAATGAGAATTTGTATTTGAAATGAATTGTTTTTTCAACAGATACTGTTGAGCTGAAACTGGAAACTCTTTCTATGGCTGTTAAATACAAATGAGGCAGCAGCTAAAAAAAAAGTCTGTGAGAACTAATCTTGAATAATAATTTTTGGAGAATAATTTTTTATTAATAAACAACTTATAATTTAAAACGTTCATAAAACATTGCAGAATGTTTCACTTGCTGTATTTCTTCAGGGTTGACTCTGTCCTCTTCCATATTCCCAACACCATACTCTTCCCTATCAACTGCTCTCATGCCAGGGATAATCCTCTGGCACCCTGTGCCATCTCAGCTGCTTGACTGCTATTAAGCGGAGGCTTTTCAGATGCCTGGGACACAGTGGCTAATAGAGAAAGAGCAGAACGATTTCCCTTTCTTTTATAATTGGTACTTTGGTGGAAATACAGAAGCTCTGAATCGGCACATAAAAACATCTTTTTTAGAATTTTTTATAATATTACTACCGACCTTTAAAAGAAAAGAACCCTAGTCTTTATTTATCCGGTCTTAATTGATAGGGCCTAAACCAAGGACAAAGTTAGATTAAATTCCTGGTAGGTACACCAAGAAAAAAAAGTAGACAAGCAACAAATTCAGAAACATCATCTGCTCTGATTGTTTTAAAGATGGAACATAGAGCTTCTTGCATATAGCCTGTTGTTTGGAAAATGCTGTCAGCAAAAGTCTCAGTTTCTCAGATTCCTACAAGGTTGTGTTGCTGTACGTTATTTGTGCTAGTTATTTATGTAACTGGAAGAACCATTCTTCTGTACAGACAGCTTCGAGTTACATTATCAATTCTAGGATTTGTCCCATGAAAATAGAGAGCCACTGCACAGAATTAGGTAAAGACCAGCCTTTTGAAATGTATAACACTCAACACTTAACATATCAGCTACACTCCCAAAAGACTGATAGCAACAGTGATTAATGATGACTTTATATTTTCTAGAGTCTACCATGGATTTTAAAGGTAAATTATCTAAATTGATGCCCATACATGAAATTATATATATATATATATTTGTTTCATGACCACTGTATACATAATAACTGCTATCATATATAAACAGTATTGCCGAAGGTTGCATACATACAACCATAATGTAACTTGTTGGTTTAAAAGTATTTGTATTTTTAATTGACATTAAAATAATGTTTTCATTTTAATTTCACAATTATCGTTCTTGAAGCATATTCTACAGGTCACTAAAATACAAAAGAACCCGCATGTGATTTAACCCACTTAATGCTGATTCATAGTAAGTAAACAGAACACAGATTTAATTCTTTAAGCAGATACACAAAGTGTGTAGTGAAATAGTCCACTATGGAAGGCTTGCCAGCAATCCTGATGATCTGAGTTTAATCCCAAGAAATCAAGTGGTAGAGTTAACTGGTTACAGCAAGTTGTCCTATGACCTTCACATCAATGGGCTCTCTCTCTCTCTCTCTCTTTCTCTCTGTGTGTACGTGCATCTCACACATAGACACACACAGGAAAAATACATAAAATAAATGTTGGAATGTGTGAGAATAAACTAGAATGCAGAAACATGCTGGCAAACAGCCAGGGTCTCATACTCAGTGTTTAAAGGCAAGTCATTCTGTACTGTGTCACTTGAAATATCAAGAGTTGAGTTGAGTTATTTCTATTCAAATTGTATCTCACATTGTAAATGTAAGGTTTATATTACCATCCCTCAACTAAATTTTGTGTCTCATCTGTTCCTCCATTTGGGGCTTGATCCAAATATTTTTAAACATGGACACATAAAGTTCCTAATTTAGATCCAATTTATTGGCATTTGCAGATGATTTTATCTTCCAATATGGGAAAATTCATATTGGATACTGTATAAAAATGAACTAAGAGAAGATTCAGAGCTAAAATGACCCTCTTAAATAACACAGCTCTCATCTTGACTTTTATTTTCTCTCTATATTTTAAGTGATTCCTGTGAGAATAATATACAATAACAGTTTGATTTACTTGTCATCATTACTAATTAGATAGCAGCTTTGTTTTTATGATGTGGTTTTCCATCTCTATTTTCCTTAAAACCTTATTTATTTTTAAAATATATTTTTAAATAAAATAGAATTACAGAAGCTTTAGAAAGCTTTAAGAAGCCAAAGAAGAATGTGTATTCTAAGTTTCTGAATTGATTTCTCTGCAATCATATTAACATGAACAAGAAGTGTTTTTTTGTTTTTTGTTTTTGTTTTGTTTTTAAATTACCTCATGCCAGTAATCACAAGACATCTGGAAGAAACAAGTAACATCTTGGAGAAAACAAGTAACAGGACAGGAGCCTACCATACAGGGCCTCTGAAAGACTATACCTAGCAGTGTATCAAAGCAGATGCTGAGAATCGTAACCAAACCTTCGACAGAGTGCAGGGAATTATATGAAAGAAGGGGGAGTTAGTATGACCTGGAGAAGACAGGAGCTCCATAAGGACCAAGTATATCTATGCACAGGAGCCTTTTCTGAGACTGTTTCTCCCACCAAGGACCATGCATAGATATAACCTAGAAACCCAGCTCAGATATAGCCCATGGCAGCTCAGTATCCAAGTCAGTATCCTAGTAAGGGGAACAGGGACTGTTTCTGACATGAACTCAATGGCTGGCTCTTTGACCACCACCACCCTGCCCTGAGGGAGAAGCAGCCTTGCTAGATCACAGAGGAAGACACTGCAGTCAGTTCTGAAGATACCTGATAAGCTAGGGTCAAGCGGAAGGGGAGGAGGACCTCCCCTAACAATAGACTTTGAGAGGGGCAGGGAGGAGATGAGGGAGGGAAGGTGAGATTGGGAGGGAATGAAGGAAGGGGTTAGAGCTGGGATACAAAGTAAATAAACTATAACTAATATAAAAAATAAAAATGTATTTAAAAAAACAGCCTATACAGAAAAAAGAAATTTTTTCAATAATAATAATAAAGACATCTCTTTTGTTTTCTTTCATGAATTCTGCACACGCAACACCCAGATTAGGACCGTGATAGCCAGCCAGGTACCATGGTAAATCATACTGATCAGCAGATTAACCAATTAACCCTGCACAAAGGAGGCTTGAACTCAGCCAGGACAGACATGTTGTATCTTAGGTTAACCACTTAGAGAAGAGATGCATACATACCTTCCACCATGTGACCGTTTGACAGGAACAATTCACTTCCCACATTCCAATTAGACACAATTGCTTCATCTATAAGATGGGTCTGAGGATGATTCTTGAAACTCATCCCCTAGCTAGTATTCCGTGAATCAAGTTAACCCAAAGATTGTTGATTGATTAGCAACAAGAGTTTGTGACTTTCTACTCTGCTTAAACATTTGTTTTTAATGTATGATCAAACTCTTAATTTTCTTTAAAGTTTAAAATCCATCATTATCTACAGGGAAGGAAACTATTGACTCCAATAGTTCACTTCGTTAACATTTGAGCAATTTACTGTTCCTTACCATTCAGAAGAAATGATAAATTATTTTAATCTAACTATGCTTTTACAACAAAATTATACGGTATAGCACTATATATGCATTTCTATTAGATCTCCAAGATTATGTTTTCTGCCTCTCTAGTAATCCTTTGTTATCTTTCTACTTTCAGCCACTGGTTGAAAAGGAGAGTTGGAAAGAGTTGTGTTACATGTGATGGAAAATGAATTCTTCCTACCAGTTCAAAGTGAGGTTGGGAAAACAGCTATGTGAGGAAAAACAAAAACAAAAACAAATCCACAAAGACTATCAGGTTCGAATCCAATATAACATTCTGTGGATCAACACTGAAAGACCACCTCACAGAAAAAATAAGTAACTTACAGGGAATATCTGGACATAATACTTTGCATGTTAAGCTCATTTACCACTGACTGACTATGGCTGTCTGTGTTGATTAGGAATCAGAGAAGTACCCTTTATGCAACAGTAACTTCCAGGAAAATGACTCACCATGAAAATGAATGGAAGTCTGTGTTCAAGCCAAGAGAAACATTTGCTCAGCAGGAAAGTCAGCCAAGTAGAATATATGCCTGTTCACCTCAGAATTCTCTCTTCTAGTCATCTTGCATTTAATTATATGATAATGGCAGGGAAGTTCATGCAAACCTAGTTATTGTACATCTTTAGAATTTTGTATGCTTTCTTGAACTTGAAAATTATTACTGTTCTTGATAAGTGATGTTCTCATTTGTTTTGTACTTTATTGTTTCTAATCCAGCCTCCCTTCATTACCATTCACGAACAAATCATCAGTGAAAAGTCTACAAGCAGACACTTGTCTAGCATGGTAAATGACATCGTTTAAGAGCTTTAAAGTAGACTGTGATAACCATTCTCTATGCTCTACCTTTCCCTCTGGTTAAAGAGAATGTTTCATATCCTTATATTGAAATATTTGCCTTAGATAAGGCATGAGATATAGATGAACTGCCCCTTACCCATTTCATCGTATCAACTCACTCTACAAAGCAGAAATTGCCGAAAACCAGCAATAATTTATTGCATACAGCACTTAATGACTCAAAAAGAGCCATTTCTCTTCAAATCATTGTTGCTTAGATTCATACTTTCAATTCCACCAGAGATGTCCTCTCCAAAGGATCCAAATGTCTCATTCCTAAGCCTGCATGAGTTCTTTATAAGATTTAAACCTCATGATCACGTTTTTCTTTTCATAGGGTTCCTGCAATAATAGGGACACAGATCTAACCTAGGCCTCCTCAATCCTTTTTCTTCTTCAACTCTGATTATAAAATTCATTCAATGTGGGTGGAATCAGGGGTTTTCTTCAGAAAAAAAAATCTTAACTTGTCATGAACAACACTATGAAAGAATTTTAGAAGAATAAATGAATGTTGCCACAAGGTAAGTTTCCACTAGTGGTAGGTGAATAACACTGAAGAAGTCATACCAATGCATTTATATCTAAAAGTAAAATTATAACCTCAGTGTGTTCCAGTCAAAAATAGCTATATCACCCAACTTCCATCCCCTTCTGACTCATGAATCTCATGGTAATGCAGGAGCTGCCACCCAAGAGCTTCCTGTATCTGTCTACAAATCAGCAACTGTGTACTTCTTGGGAAACCTTTGAGAGGGTTTATTATTATTATTATTATTATTATTATTATTATTATTGTGTGTTCCATCTCCCCAGATTTGGTTGCCTCCTAACTCTTAATGAACCTCCCTATAGGATAAAAGTGGAATGATTCGATCTGGAGGCAATTGCTAACAGCAATGGTAAAGTATAAGGTTTCTTTTTTTTTTTTTTTTCTTTTTTTTTTTTCAATGCAGTTTATTCAGGAACATTGAACAATCCTCGGACCCCGGGGAAAGCCAGCCCACAGCTTAAATAGCCTCTGGGTAGCCAACCCAGGCGTGCCACGGGGGCAATGAAGATAGGTCCACATACATGGAAGCAAGCCAGATCCTCGGCCTTAGCCAAATGTGAAGTTGTTCGTGACAGAGAGCACTCACCATCGGGAAGGTGGAAGGCGGAAACCAGCTCCATCTTTAAGCATACAACATGAGAATTTTTCCTGTGCTGCAAATCTGTCTAAACAATTGTCGAGCTATATTTTAGGTAATTGGACTGGAGAATTCGATACTACGATGGAGCAGCTGAGAGTGGCCATTGTCACAGTAAATTCTACCGGAGTGGACGCAGGACTAGCCACAGGATTATCAACATGGATTGCTGCAGCCATGAATCATCTGAAGGAATGGGCGGGCATGGGAGTGTTAGCAGGCCTTCTGGTGTTGGTCTCCTTGGTTTGCCTGTGGTATATATGCAAGATTAGAGTCTCACAACAGTGTGATGCAGCCATGATCATTCAGGCCTTTACAGCCATTGAAGTATAAGGTTTCTATACACTTTGTTTTCCAGGGTCCTTCTTTTAAAATACAGACTATGGCCCTATCTCCTGGCCTGGCTCAGCCAGCCAGCAACACTGGTTAGGGATGCCCAGTGCCATCTGAACTACATTTCCCTTGCTTGCCCCACACTCCAGGTCCCAGGTTTGTGCAATTTCCGTAAACCTACCACGATGTGCAGCCACAAATACCAGCACAGTTCAGGGAGCTGCAGGAAAACGAGAGGATTCCAGCCATCTGGGAACATGAGATCTATCCACAATCTAAAAAAACTACTACCATCAGAGATCACCAGGCATGCTAATAACAAACTCAACTAAAAGGCTAGATGTCAGTGCAGAATTACAAAATACAAAACCCAGATCCATATGACACTACCAAAATCCAGCTATCCTACCACAGCAAGCCCTGAGGATTCTATCACACTAGAAGCAAAAGAAAATGATCTTAAATCTGAGGTTATGAAAATGATAAAGATCTTACAAAAGAACATATATCCCTCAAAGAAATGCAAGAAAATACAATCAAACAGGTGAAGAAATTGAATAAATACTTAAAGAAATACAGGAAAATACAATCAGATGGGAGAAGGAATTGAATAAATCTCTTAAAGAAATACAGGAAAATACAACCAAACAGAAACAGGAAATAAATAAAACTGTCCAAGATCTAAAAATGTAAATAGATGGAATAACAAAAACACAATCTGATGTAATCCTGGAGATGGAAAACCCAGGATCAGAACAAGAACTACAAAGACTAACACCACTACAGACTAAGAATGCAAGAGACAGAAGAGAGAATCTCAGGTGTAGAAGATATGATTTAAGAAATTGATATATCACCTAAAGAAAATACTAAATCTAAAAACTTCCTAACAGAAAAAATCCAAGTAATCTGGGACAATAGGAAAAAAAAACAAACAAACCTAAGAATAACAGGAATAGAAGAAGAAGGCTCTTTTCAACAAACTCATAGAAGACTTCCCCAACCTAAAGAAAGAAATGCCTATAAACATACAAGAAGCCTACAGAACACCAAATAGATTGGATCAGGCACTGATATTCCAACCATCAATCATGCAAGCAAATAACCTAGACCCCTGCTCAGATAAAGCTCATTGGCTGCTCAGTTTCCAAGTTTGGTTTCCTAGTAAGGGAAGCTCTGACATGAACTAACTGGCCGGCTCTTTGATCACCATCCCTCAGGGAATGCAGCCTTGCCAGGTGACAGAAGAAGATGATGCAGTCAGCCCTGATGAGAACTGATAGTCTAGGGTCAGATAGAAGGGGAAGAGGTCCTCCACTCTCAGTGGACTAGGGAAAGAGCATAGGGGGAGAAGTGAGAGAGTGAATTAGACTGAGAGGAGACCACGGGCAGGTTGTAGCCATGATACAAAATGAATAAATTATAATAAATAATAAGAAAATGGTCATTCTGCCAAAAGCAACCCACAGATTTATGCAATTCCCATCAAAATACCAACACAATTCTTTATGGACCTTGAAAGAAAGATTCTCAACTTCATATGGAGAAACAAAAAACCCAGAATCTCCAAAATGATACTGTACAACAACAGATCATCTGGAGGTTTCTCCATCCCTGATCTCAAGCTGTACTACAGAGCAATAATAATAAAAACTGCATGGTATTGGCATAGAAACAGAAAAGAGGATCAATGGAACTGAATAGAAAACCCAGAAATAAACCCACACACTTATGAATACTTGATTTTTGACAAAGAAGCCAAAACCATTCAATGGAAAAAAGACAGCATCTTCAACAAATGGTGCTGGTCCAACTGAATGTCTACATGCAGGAAAATGAAAATAGATCCATACTTATCACCTTGCACAAAACTAAAGTCCAAGTGGATCAAAGACCTCAATATAAAACCAGACACA